>NC_052505.1:66910128-67212003 GCF_014356525.2 Nilaparvata lugens | reverse complement strand
ACTGCAGGTGGAGACTCAATGGCAGTGATGTGGTTTGTTGCAATGAGTCGTTTATTGTCATATCGCTCTTCTAGCAATTTCCAGGCTACTTCAAACCCTTTTTCATTGACATCAATATGTTCCACTCTTGCTAGAGCTTCACCACTCAATGTTTGCCGTAAATAGAAAAATTTCAATGTGCTACTAATTTGCTCCTGACTACCTATTATGTGCATAAATGCACTGGAGAATGCCTGCCATTTTGAGAAGTTTCCATCAAAATGAGGGAGAGGAATTTGGGGCAAATTAAAATTTGCATGCTGTGATGCAGTAGTAGCAGGTTGTACTGATTGTTGTGAAACAAGATCATTTTGAGTGTTAGTTATTTTAGCCTCAAAAGCTTTCAATGCAGCATTTGCTTTAGAAATGAATAATATGAACCTTTTAATTGTTTCAAAGTGTGATTCCTTGTCAAATGATACATTTTTGTGTTGTATTTGTTCATGAATTTTCTTGTATTTATCTCTGAGGAGATCAACTTCATTTTTAATGGTAAGTAAGTGATAATATGTTGCTTCATCATTTACAATAAAATTTGGATACTCTGTGAAGAACCAGTTGGCTTCTTCTAGTAAATTGTTCCTAGAACTGATAAGAGCAGAATGCTCAGACCCTAAATCTGGGGACACTGAACGTGAGTCACTGGGAGGAGGGGATGTAGCCATTGTTACAAAAAAGGTATTGATAACAAAAGAAAATTTTCATACGACCTTCACTGAGATTATCACTGCACTTTCACTGACACCTGTGCTGTGGTTGTGATGTAATTGTGATTAATGCTGGCTTGTGTATGGTCGCGCAACTTGTCCAACTGATACATGGTATGGACAGCTTGGCCACTGAATGGTACGTCTCATTGGCAACCCCTCGTCCACAGCAACCCTCAGTCCAGGTTACAAGGTACATGGGCGATTGAGTACACATGAAAAGAAACAAAATTACAAGATTAATAGGATATCCGGCGGGCCGGAGGACCAGTTTATATTGTTTCTGAGTCCGAATTCTGGTAGCTAGTGGCTCAGTATAGAGCGGCTGGTCAATGTGATGTAGATATTTTGCTTATTGGTCATTGACCCAGATACAATATAATTTTAATGAAGAGGACCACCGTCTTGTTTCATAAAAGACGGAAAAATTATTACTAACATGAATAGGTTCTTGGAGAAAAAATACCAAATGAGCAATATATAAATGTATTGAAATAGAAATGGCAGAACAATAATTTTTGATAGTGAATACAAGTAGCTCAATAGTCATACAAAATTAAAGTTGATAACAAATTGTCAAGTTCAGCAAACATAAAAATTTAAATGGAGAAACAGACAATCAAGATAGCTGATAAACATCAAGAATCATTAGAAGCAGTTCAAAATCAATAACCATTGAGGTTTAATATGGAAAATTTATAATTGATAAACATCGAAGTTTGGTAGGGACAATTCAGTTAAGATACACTGAATCTATGGTAATTCACACTTACAAAGAACTTGAATACTAATCATAAGATTACAATAATAATGAGCTTGAAAAATACTGAAATTGAATTTAAAATGTGATGAATTTAATATTTATAAAATTTGTAGATTACAAAATATTGTAATTGAACAAAATATATTTGATGCAATAAGAATTGCTTGTTTGTTTTAAAATCCTAAGTCAATAAATTGTGATGATCAAATAACAAGCCTAAAATTGCTTGTTTGTTTTAAAATCCTAAGTCAATAAATTGTGATGTACAATATTTTACCAAGTAACCAATATTTTAATATATTAAGTGATTCTGCAATAGTAAGTTGCATCATGAACAAGAAAAGATTATGTTCTGACAACATTCATGATTGAAAAAAAATTACAATAGGTTGTCAAGTTATTCTTGTTTCATACAAAAATCTGACCTATGATGAAGCAACAAAGAATCAAAATTAGCCTAAGTAAATAGATCCAAATAATAAATGAACTCAACCCTAACCTTATTTAAGGGATAAGAAGATAAAGGTAATTAGCAAATACAAAGATGGTAAAAATATGCAGTTACCTAGGGTTTCAACATGATAGTGGTGTTCAAGTTGGTTCCAGGAAATAGTCAAGGTAGGCTTGCTTGAAGTATGGTTATACTGTCCGTGATGAATTGATGCAGATTTCCAACACTTGTATGGATAAGACGATTGGTTACAGCACATTGATAACTCCCAGTTCATTTGGAAACATTGAAAAATCTTCCAAGAAAATATTAATCACTGTTCAATATTTGAAGAGCTAACTTTAGTTGAATTGTCCAGTTCATATGGAAACTGAGGTAAGCCTAAGCAAGTGTGTGGATACCAGTTTAAACACAACAGTCAAGTAAAGGCAGGGCATTACCAAACATTAGTAAGTTACAGTTCAAAATCAATAACCATTGAGGTTTAATATGGAAAATTTATAATTGATAAACATCGAAGTTTGGTAGGGACAATTCAGTTAAGATACACTGAATCTATGGTAATTCACACTTACAAAGAACTTGAATACTAATCATAAGATTACAATACAATAATGAGCTTGAAAAATACTGAAATTGAATTTAAAATGTGATGAATTTAATATTTATAGAATTTGTAGATTACAAAATATTGTAATTGAACAAAATATATTTGATGCAATAAAAATTGCTTGTTTGTTTTAAAATCCTAAGTCAATAAATTGTGATGATCAAATAACTAGCCTAAAATTGCTTGTTTGTTTTAAAATCCTAAGTCAATAATAAATTGTGATGATCAAATAACAAGCCTAAAATTGCTTGTTTGTTTTAAAATCCTAAGTCAATAAATTGTGATGATCAAATAACTAGCCTAAAATTGCTTGTTTGTTTTAAAATCCTAAGTCAATAATAAATTGTGATGATCAAATAACTAGCCTAAGCAAGTGATGTACAATATTTTACCAAGTAACCAATATTTTAATATGTTAAGTGATTCTGCAATAGTAAGTTGCATCATGAACAAGAAAAGATTATGTTCTGACAACATTCATGATTGAAAAAATTACAATAGGTTGTCAAGTTATTCTTGTTTCATACAAAAATCTGACCTATGATGAAGCAACAAAAAATCAAAATTAGCCTAAGTAAATAGATCCAAATAATAAATAAACTCAACCCTAACCTTATTTAAGGGATAAGAAGATAAAGGTAATTAGCAAATACAAAGATGGTAAAAATATGCAGTTACCTAGGGTTTCAACATGATAGTGGTGTTCAAGTTGGTTCCAGGAAATAGTCAAGGTAGGCTTGCTTGAAGTATGGTTATACTGTCCGTGATGAATTGATGCAGATTTCCAACACTTGTATGGATAAGACGATTGGTTACAGCACATTGATAACTCCCAGTTCATTTGGAAACATTGAAAGATCTTCCAAGAAAATATTAATCACTGTTCAATATTTGAAGAGCTAACTTTAGTTGAATTGTCCAGTTCATATGGAAACTGAGGTAAGCCTAAGCAAGTGTGTGGATACCAGTTTAAACACAACAGTCAAGTAAAGGCAGGGCATTACCAAACATTAGTAAGTTACAGTTCGAAATCAAGTTTAAAGGAAGATTCAATATGATATTGAAACAGATTCATTAATAGCAACAAGGAACGTCAATCCAAGTTGAAAGCAGATGATAGAGTTGAAGTAGATTCACAAAATGTTAACAAGGCACGCCAAGTTACAGTCAAAAGTAGATGTTTACGGGTTCACCCAAAGGAAAATGAAATTGATATTAAACCAATTTGTTACACGCACGCGCCCACCAACTCACAAGAATGAAGAAATAGGATTATCCCATTGCACTGAGCAAAGTTTTCACTTGAAAAACTTGAAGAGATTAAACGAAGCACGACTTCAACATGAAGATGGAAGAGAAGACGCTAGACGCCATCAAAAAACGCAAGTCATAGCTGGGTCCAGCTTTGAAAAGCAGTCACCAGAGCGCAGCAGCTGCTGGAGAGAAGACGAAATGTGAGCAGAAGAAATGAGCGCTCCAGGCGGTAAAGAAGGAACTAATGATTTCAATCATTGAATTGGATGTGAAATTCAACATAAGCCGGGCCCATTATGTCATCTGCAGGATGGCATAATAAGAAAGAAAGAAAATATGTTGAATGAGCAAGCTAAGTCAATGATGAAAAGGATGATTTGAAGCTGGGGAAACGTAAATCCCAAAAAACAACAAGACACCAAATCCATGTTTCGCACCCATAGAACCAAACAAGACAAGTACCAATGCCGGGCCCATTAGAAAAATGATAAATGACTACAACAATACATAAACCTAAGAGTAAATTAAACCAATAATAAAATTAATGAGTAGACACATTTTCAATCTCATTGTCATGAGGCAAAGGTACAATACTAGAAATAGCACGTGTTAAGATGCCTGTAGGTGTGAGAAGTGTGACAACTCGGACTTTATTATCTGCACCAGGATGTACCTCAAGGATTCTGGCCAACCTCCAAACTGATGGTGGTGTGCCAAGATCTTTCAAAATTACAATGGTATTGACCTTGACATTTTCTGAGGAGGAGGTCCATTTCTGTTTTTTCTGCAGAGTAATTAGGTATTCCTGGGACCACCTATTCCAAAACAATTGTGTTGTAGCTGCTAGGTGGCGCCAACGAGAAACATGGTCTACATGTTTGGTGACTGGTTGAGTGAATGGTAAGGCAGTTAATGGACGACCTACCAAAAAATGCCCAGGAGACAAGTAAGAAAAATCATTGTGATCCTCTGTAAGAGGTACCAGAGGTCTGGAATTCATAATAGCTTCAGTTTGTGCTGCAAATGTAGATAACTCTTCAAAATTCAATGTCCTTTTGAAAGTAGTCTTACGCAATGTGTGCTTGAAATTTTTTATGGCATTTTCCCAAATTCCACCGAAATGTGGAGCTCGGGGTGGGATAAAATACCACCGAATATTCAATGAAGATGTAACACCATGAATATCATTCTGAAAATTTGATGAAGACAATAGCTGGAATAATTCCTTCAAATCATTGTTAGCACCATGGAACGTGGTAGCATTATCTGATGAAATGGTATGCGGAATGCCACGACGTGCTACAAATCGAATCAATGCAGCAATGAATGCATTTGATGAGAGTTCAGAAACAATTTCTACATGTATGGCTCGAGTTACCATACATATAAACAGAGCTAAGTAAGCTTTGCTGAAAGTTTTTGATTTAGGCCCTCCCAAACGGATTGAGATAGGACCTGCATAATCAATACCACAAGTATAGAATGGGAAGTCAATTTTTGTGCGCAAATGTGGGAGTTGCCCCATTATTTGCTCAGATCTGATAGTGGAAAATCGGAAACACATTTTACATGTCTTGAGAACTCTTTTGATGGTTCGACGAGTAGAAATGATCCAGTATCGTTGGCGAAGACTAGCCATAGTTGATTGGACACCAGCATGCCTTGAACGACGATGATATGCTACAATCAATGCATATGTGAACTTATGTTTATTGGGTAAGATGATCTGATGTTTTGTGTCATAAGGTAAGTTAGTCAATTCCAAACGACCTCCAACCCTCAACACACCCTGATTATCAATAAAAGGAGTGAATGGATGTAATGTACTGTTTGGGCTAAGCTCACTGTTGGAATTCAGCTCCTTCAAATCAGAGGAAAAGGCATCAGCCTGTACAGCCTTGATTAAACAAATTTCAGCATTGTTGATTTCATCTACTGATAAAAATTCATTTTTCCTATCATCAGGATGCTGCAAATTATGAAGATAGCGTAATACATATGCAGCAGAGCGAACCATTTTATGATAATTAGAGCACCTTACAAATAAATTAGACAATACAGATTGATTAGAATTAATAACTAAAGAAACACGAGTAGATTCGGACAATAATACATTTGATGAAAATGAGTCCCATGACTCCCTTGAAGATGATAACCATGATGGACCTGACCACCACAGTTTGCAATTCATTAATTCAAGTGGAGAGCAACCTCTTGAGATGAGGTCAGAAGGATTATTGGATGTGCGAACATGATTCCAATGAAATGATGAGGTAGACTCTTGAATTTCAAAAATACGAGTAGAACAAAAGACATTTTTCCTATCAGGAGGTGTTTTGATCCAATCACACACAGTTTGCGAGTCAGACCATAGGAAGACATTGGAGATTGGTAACTTAATAGCATTCAATACCTTGTTGATTAGCCGAGACAATAAATGTGCAGCGCATAATTCCAGTTTGGGAATGGACAATGCCTTAAGAGGTGCTACACGAGATTTTGAGCATAGTAGGTGGACCTTTATTCCATTACTTGATACAGAACGAACATATATACAAGCTCCATATGCCTTGAGGCTGGCGTCAGAGAAGCCATGCAATTCAAAGGTAGAATCAGTATCAGCACTGATTACACAACGTGGAATATTAATATTAGAGATAGAATGCAGCTCTTGAAGGATTTTCAACCATTTACTCAATAGACCTGGGGGTAATGAATCATCCCAGCCTATACGGGCTAACCATAATTCTTGGAAAAGAATTTTAGGAGCAATGACGATAGGCGATATTAAACCTAATGGATCAAATATTGACGCAATGCAGGAAAGAAATTCCCGTTTAGTGAAAGTTGTTTTGTGTGAGATCTCTCCAACACTTGATGAAATTGATAGCATGTCAGAAGTGGAATTCCAAATAAGGCCTAGGGCCTTTGCAACAGTATCATTACTGTTGGCAACTGCTTTAGTAGATGATGTCTCTAGAAGATGTGATGGAATAGTACTGAGAAGATCTGTAGAATTGGACATCCATTTTCGAAGTTGAAAACCACCCTTTTCAAGAGTGCTGATCAAATTTTTTGACACAGTAACTGCCTGCTCAAGAGTATTACAGCCAGATAATAAATCATCCACGTAGAAGTCGTTTTTGATGACTTGAGACACTGAGATATCATCCCTTGCTTCCATATCAGCAAGTTGAATTAGTGTGCGCGTTGCCAAGAATGCTGCAGGACCAGAACCATAAGTCACAGTATTAAGGCGATATTGTTCTACTGGTTTATTGATGTCATCACGCCAGAATATGCGGTGTAGATCACGATCAGCTGGATCTAGGAGAATCTGCCTATACATTTTTGCAATATCAGCTGCAAAGGCAATAAGATGAGTACGAAAGCGCAGAACAGTTTCAAAGAGCTCTGGCTGAACAGTATGCCCTATGTGAAGAACATCATTTAAGGAAACTCCAGTAGAAGTTTTGGCAGAACAATCAAAAACTACTCGAAGTTTTGTAGTAGTAGAATCAAGTTTAAAGACAGGGTGATGTGGGATGTAGTACACCGCTTGATTCTCTGTGGGCTCATCAACCTTAGTCATGTGTTGTAGTTCCTTGTATTCTTCCATGAAGGCCACATATTGAGATTTCAATTCATTATTCCTTGCTAATCTTTGTTCCAGAGATTTGAATCGTTTAAGTGCTTGAAACTTGGACTCACCCAGAGTATGAAATGATTCCTTTTTAGGGAGTGATACAATGAATCTACCATCCTCCTGACGATGAGTGTGCTCTTCATAATGCTTTTCTGAGAAAACAATATCATCAGGTGGTGGAATCTCCGCAATTACACTTTCGAGAGCCCAGAATTTTTCAAGTTGGCAAGGAGTGTTTGATGAAACTGTTGACAAAAAATTGGATACATGAGAATTTGGAACAGATGAGCTGGGTACCTTGCAAGAGCCAAAAATAATCCAACCCAACCTTGTGCTCTGGAGAATGGGTGCATCTTTGGAAATGACAATCTGTCCTGCTGACAAGACTGAAGCAAAAACGCCAGCGCCGAGAAGAAGATCAATGTTTTTAGCCTTGAAAAAGTTAGGATCAGCCAGTGAAATATGTGATGGAATTTCAAGTTTTTCTATTTCAATTCTGGAATTTGAAAAGGAAGATGGAACTTTATCAATGACAATACAAGATTCTTCAGTGGACCATTGTTGGTCTGTAGATTTGACAAGAATTGAAAGAACATAAGTTGACTTCGATTGGTTGCCACCAATAGAATGAATAGTTGTTTCAGTACTGACCGCTGGTAATGCAAGCTTATCAGCCAAATGTTGTGAGATAAGGTTGCAATCCGAGCCACTGTCTAGCAATGCAACACATTTAATCAAATTTCCTTGTGAGTCCTCAACAAAAACTTGAGCTGTAGGAAGAAGAGAAACACTAGCTTGCTGAAATAGACAAACTGAGGATGCAACATTTGAATGTACATTATTATCTGATGAAACCATGCTCCTCTCATTTAATTGAGGAAGGACTGCAACAGATGAAGATGAAGCCTTTGAATGATTGTCAATAATGGAATTTTCAACTGATGATTTTTTCACTGACGAATGAATATTGTTAGAAGTAACTTCTTTACCTTTTTGTTGATTCTGTCCCGAACCTAGTGAATGCAGAATAGAGTGGTGTGCCTTACCACAATGAAAACAAGATTTTGTAGAACAACCATGATTAGGAACATGTGGTTTGAGACAATTGAAGCAAAGGTTTTTGCTTTTGACAGCATTCCAACGGTCAGAAGGCTGTAATTTGAGCAATTCATTACATTTGTAGGCCATGTGATTTGAGCCTCTACAGAAAGTACAATTGGTTGTCAAATTATGAAACATTTTTACATTATTTTGATTACTTGATTGAAAGTGATTAACTTTTGATTGCTTGGAAGCAGGATTAGTTGCATTACTAGAGTGAATAGTTGTTGAATTGTTAGCACTGGATGCAACTGCATCCATAACTTTACATTGTGATTCCAAGAAATTCCAAAACTTCTCAATTGTTGGAATACTGTCAATAGGAACTGATTTCTCCCATTCCTTAACAGTGTTAGAGTCCAATTGCAACAACATTTTATGCATATACAATAAGTCAGTGAGATTCTTAAGTTCAAGTGCCTGAAGGGCAGCAATATGTGATTTACAAAAATCAATGAATGCACGCAATGATTGTGCACAGTTACGCTTAACTGCAGGTGGAGACTCAATGGCAGTGATGTGGTTTGTTGCAATGAGTCGTTTATTGTCATATCGCTCTTCTAGCAATTTCCAGGCTACTTCAAACCCTTTTTCATTGACATCAATATGTTCCACTCTTGCTAGAGCTTCACCACTCAATGTTTGTCGTAAATAGAAAAATTTCAATGTGCTACTAATTTGCTCCTGACTACCTATTATGTGCATAAATGCACTGGAGAATGCCTGCCATTTTGAGAAGTTTCCATCAAAATGAGGGAGAGGAATTTGGGGCAAATTAAAATTTGCATGCTGTGATGCAGTAGTAGCAGGTTGTACTGATTGTTGTGAAACAAGATCATTTCGAGTGTTAGTTATTTTAGCCTCAAAAGCTTTCAATGCAGCATTTGCTTTAGAAATGAATAATATGAACCTTTTAATTGTTTCAAAGTGTGATTCCTTGTCAAATGATACATTTTTGTGTTGTATTTGTTCATGAATTTTCTTGTATTTATCTCTGAGGAGATCAACTTCATTTTTAATGGTAAGTAAGTGATAATATGTTGCTTCATCATTTACAATAAAATTTGGATACTCTGTGAAGAACCAGTTGGCTTCTTCTAGTAAATTGTTCCTAGAACTGATAAGAGCAGAATGCTCAGACCCTAAATCTGGGGACACTGAACGTGAGTCACTGGGAGGAGGGGATGTAGCCATTGTTACAAAAAAGGTATTGATAACAAAAGAAAATTTTCATACGACCTTCACTGAGATTATCACTGCACTTTCACTGACACCTGTGCTGTGGTTGTGATGTAATTGTGATTAATGCTGGCTTGTGTATGGTCGCGCAACTTGTCCAACTGATACATGGTATGGACAGCTTGGCCACTGAATGGTACGTCTCATTGGCAACCCCTCGTCCACAGCAACCCTCAGTCCAGGTTACAAGGTACATGGGCGATTGAGTACACATGAAAAGAAACAAAATTACAAGATTAATAGGATATCCGGCGGGCCAGAGGACCAGTTTATATTGTTTCTGAGTCCGAATTCTGGTAGCTAGTGGATCAGTATAGAGATAGAGCGGCTGGTCAATGTGATGTAAATATTTTGCTTATTGGTCATTGACCCAGATACAACATAATTTTAATAAGGAGGACCACCATCTTGCTTCATAAAAGACGGAAAAATTATTACTAACATGAATAGGTTCTTGGAGAAAAAATACCAAGTGAGCAATATATAAATGTATTGAAATAGAAATGGCAGAACAATAATTTTTGATAGTGAATACAAGTAGCTCAATAATCATACAGAATTAAAGTTGATAACAAATTGTTAAGATCAGTAAACATAAAAATTTAAATGGAGAAACAAACAATCAAGATAACTGATAAACATCAAGAATCATTAGAGGCAGTTCAAAATCAATAACCATTGAGGTTTAATATGGAAAATTTATAATTGATAAACATCGAAGTTTAGTAGAGACAATTCAGTTAAGATGCACTGCATCTATGGTAATTCACACTTACAAATAACCTGAATACTAATCATAAGATTACAATACAATAATGAGCTTGAAAAATACTGAAATTGAATTTAAAATGTGATGAATTTAATATTTATAGAATTTGTAGATTACAAAATATTGTAATTGAACAAAATATATTTGATGCAATAAAAATTGCTTGTTTGTTTTAAAATCCTAAGTCAATAATAAATTGTGATGATCAAAAAACTAGCCTAAGCAAGTGATGTACAATGTACCAAGTAACCAATATTTTAATATGTTAAGTGATTCTGCAATAGTAAGTTGCATCATGAACAAGAAAAGATTATGTTCTGACAACATTCATGATTGAAAATTCAAATACTGAACTGAATGATTGAAAACATTACAATAGGTTGTCATAGTTATTCTTGTTTCATACAAAAATCTGACCTATGATGAAGCAACAAAAAATCAAAAATAGCCTAAGTAAATAGATCCAAATAATAAATGAACTCAACCCTAACCTTATTTAAGGGATAAGAAGATAAAGGTAATTAGCAAATACAAAGATGGTAAAAATATGCAGTTACCTAGGGTTTCAACATGATAGTGGTGTTCAAGTTGGTTCCAGGAAATAGTCAAGGTAGGCTTGCTTGAAGTATGGGTATACTGTCCGTGATGAATTGATGCAGATTTCCAACACTTGTATGGATAAGACGATTGGTTACAGCACATTGATAACTCCCAGTTCATTTGGAAACATTGAAAGATCTTCCAAGAAAATATTAATCACTGTTCAATATTTGAAGAGCTAACTTTAGTTGAATTGTCCAGTTCATATGGAAACTGAGGTAAGCCTAAGCAAGTGTGTGGCTACCAGTTTAAACACAACAGTCAAGTAAAGGCAGGGCATTACCAAACATTAGTAAGTTACAGTTCGAAATCAAGTTTAAAAGAAGATTCAATATGATATTGAAACAGATTCATTAATAGCAACAAGGCACGTCAATCCAAGTTGAAAGTAGATGATAGTGTTGAAGTAGATTCACAAAATATTAACAAGGCACGCCAAGTTACAGTCAAAAGTAGATGGTTGGGTTCACCCAAAGGAAAATAAAATTGATATTGAATCAATTCGTTACGTGCATGCGCCACCAACTCACAAAAAATGAAGAAATAGGAATAGAATTATCCCATTACACTGAACAAAGTTTCACTGGAAAAACTTGAAGAGATTGAATGAAACACGACTTCGACATTATGAGAAAACAGCAATCAAAAATGCAAGTCATAGCTGCCTAGGCTGTGTCCAGCTTTGAAAAGCAGTCACCAGAGCGCAGCAGCTGCTGGAGAGAAGACAAAATGTGAGCAGAAGAAATGAGCGCTCCAGGCGGTGAAGAAGGAACTAATGATTTCAATCATTGAATTGGATGTGAAATTCAACAGTGATGGTGACACATGCAAATTATAAACTGGCAAATTTCGAAATTCCAGTAGTGCCAATTGCAAATCTGTACCTCCTTCCATACATTTCTTAAGAATATTCTTAGCAGTCTGAACCCCACGTTCAGCTAGGCCATTGGATTTAGGATATCTGGGACTGCTATATGAACTGAAAATTCCAATCATTTGCAAATTTTGAGCATTCATTTGAATTAAATGGAACGTTATCTGCTACAACAAAATTTGGTATATCATGTGTTGCAAAAATTGATGATAGTATTCGAATAACTTCATTTGCTTGTTTATTCCTCAATTTCCTAACTTCCAACCATTTTGATAGATAATCTACTAGTACTAAATAGCTATCTCCTGCATAATCAAATAAGTCTACAGCAACTTTTTGGAATGGAAGATCAGGTATTTCATGAGGTATTAACGATTCTTCTACATTTTTGAGCTTACATTTTTCACAAATAAGATATTGACAGATTTTCAATCTCATTATTAAGACCAGGCCAATACACTACTTGTCTAGCCCGTGACTGACTTTTCAGTTCCAAAATGACCTACATGCAAATCATTTAAAATTTCCTTCCTGATTTTTGTAGGAATGACATGTTCACTGAGAAAAAGCAAACCATTTTCAACACACAGATCATCTTTCAACTTATAATACAATCTAGCTCTATCACTTACATTATTTATATTTTTAGGCCATTCATTATTCAAATAATCAATTACTTCCTGTAATATTTCATCATCTTTAGTAGCAACTTTTATAAAGTCTTTCTTTCTATCAGAAATCAATACATTATTAAATAATCCTACACAGTGAAAAACTTCATTCACAAAATTATCACATCTGTCAGAACTATCTTTCAAATAATCCCTGCTCAACAAATCAGCAACAAACATTGTTTTACCTGGCAAATACTCAACTTGTAAATCATATTTCAACACTTTAAGTTTTAAACGTTGTAACCTTGGTGAAACTATATTGGCAATCTGCTTATTCATCAAAGACACCAAAGGTTTATTATCTGTGAGCACCTTGACTTTCCTACCATATATTATAATATAATGAAATTTTTGACATGAGTATACAATTGCTAAGAATTCTTTCTCAATTTGTGAAAAATTTTGCTCAGCATCTGACATACTCCTGGATGCATATGACATAGGCTGACCATCAACCATTAAACAACAACCTATTCCACTTTTTGAACTATCACACTGAATAGAAATTTCTTTTGTTTCATCAAAATTAGCTAAAACTGGAGTTTTTCCTATCAGACTTTTTAACTTATTCCATACATTTGTGTGACAATCCAGCCATTGAAATTTAACATCTTTTTTGAGCATTTCTCGAAGTGGTGCAGTTATAGATGCCATATCTGGAATGAATGCCCTCAAATAATTGAAAAGACCCAAAAAGCAAGTTACGGTATAAGAGCCCTTTATTTTATATGTTGTCAAGTCATTCTGCAGAACACATACACGCACCACACCAGTGCCATCATCATCTGACAGTGTCACCAACCTCTCAATACCAGTACAACACCTCCACTTTCCAGTCAAATCTTGAATTTTGTTGATGGATCTCTGTAGTTTTTCTGTAGCGATATGAATATTACTTTCAACATTTTCAAGTGCTGTATCAAAATTTGAAGAATTACGGTTTTTGTGTACATTCCATAAGTATTTTTTACATTTTACCAATCTAAATTCATCATTGGATTTTCCAAATTTTGCTCTGTTGAGGTATAATAATTAATAAACTTTGTCACAATCTCACCCTGTCGAGTGGGGATACTTTGTGACACAACTATTAAAACCATTATATCAAATTGCCATTTCACCATTGTACCAAAGTAGCCCCATAGAGTACTCTTTTATCTATTTCTTCAATTTATTAGACAGGAAAATGAAATGAATAACTCATATTTTCATCAAAATATGAGAATTTAATCAAAACAAAATCACTTCTTGGTACACATAATCCAAATATATCTTTATAACTCATATTTATTTTATATGGTACTCTTTACTTCATATTTAGCCTACTTTATACTTTTTACTTTATAACTCATATATATACTTACTAAAATAACTGATATTTACATGAAAAATGAGAATTTAATCAAAACAAAATCACTCATTGGTACACATAATCCAAATATTTCTTCATCTCAGGTACAACAAAAATGGCCCATTTTGATGAGCCAACATTTATGGGTTCTGCTGTAGTCTCCTTGATGTCTTGAAATTCATATTTGATATAGTCATCATCATCTGGCCAGCACCATTTATTGAAACCACATGGTTCCATGGCACTGATGTATGCACCTTCATGATCAATATCTCCACTTACTCGCCCTGGGAAATGTTTCTCATCATATAACACAATAACAAAGTCTCCCTTTATCAAATTTTCCTTAGAAATTGGACTTGCTGGAGGAGGTTCAGGGACATCTTCTGTTTCATTAAGATCTATATCATTGTCACTTGGATTGTCAATCTCACTATCAGAAGATGAATCAATAAAAATGTTATTTGGCTTGCTGGTCCTTCTCTTTTGTGATGCAACCGTGTTGCTGGGACCAGGAATGGGATCTGGCACATTTACCACCTGTACTACCGATAAATCTTTTACACATATGCTTTTTCCTGGTGGAATATTCAACTTTGTCCTTCTTGTCCTTTTTTTTCAGTGATTTCCTTCCTTTGACTTTTCAACTGCTCCATAAAAACATCCCCAACAATAGAATTTTCAGCTGCTAATTCATCATCACCCATAATTTCAGTTGGTAATCTCTCAAAAACTTTATTCCTGTTAACAGGAAAAAGACCTGTTTTGTTGAAGCCAGAGATGAGATTTTCTGGTCGTTTGATCAATCTTTCTAGGAGAATTTTCAGAACGCTAGGGAACTGAACCTTGGGAATACCAAAACACCTATTCCCTGTTGCTGATTGCTTCCATTCCCCCAAAACTTCACGCCACTTAAGTTTTAATGGACGAAAATATGCAACATCTAAGGGCTGTAATTAATGAGTGGCATTTGGAGCCAGGCAGATAAATTTTATGTCATGTTTTTCACATTCCCGCAATACAGACATATTAATGTGAGAACTCAGATTGTCACCCACTAAAATCTTAGTGCCATCTTGTTTTCGTAGAATGGGTAACATTATTGAGAAGAACCAGTCTTCAAAAACTGAAGAGTCGAACCAGCCTGATTGTGATCGCCCATAAACAGAACCTTCTGGACCCCCCATACGCCATTCATCATAAAGTCTCTCAGCCTTGTAGTTGACATACACTGAAGCAAGTTGTCCTACAGCATTTCCACAAAACATTATCGAAGTGCTGGCCTTTGAAGCATTTTGAATCACTTCTGGATATTTAGTTCCACGTTTTGTAATAATTTTTTTTCATTCCAGGATCGTCCACTAAATTTGTTTCATCATAATTCCATAAATTCTCCAGCACAACACCTTCGACTTCTTTTTCATAGTGATCGAAAAATGAGCCAAGGATCTCCTTATCATTATTAGCCCTTGCCAGAGTGATATTTTTTGCAAAACGTTGAGACAGGGTTTTGTGCCGCTTCAAGAACAAATGTGCCCAAACTTTGCCAGGAAGATTATTCTTGAATAATGCATTTCTCTTACCTGCTTTGTGGAGGTAAGACTTAACATTCAATCTTAACTCCATCATGGTGATTGGGAAACCAAAAGCTGCCACAGCAATTGTATGTGCAGCAATTATATTCTCTTCTTCATCAGTTAATCCTCGTCTGCCACCAACTTTTCCTGTATGCACCTCCTTCACCTTCGTTAACAAGGTATTTCGATGAATTCCATATCTGGAAGAAAGCAGAAATTTCCAAGTGATTAGTACCTATTTTTATACAATGAATTTATAGACAAGCATTGAGAGAGAAGCAGTGAAACAGTAGGTAGGTAACAATAACAGTACCTAATAATGATGGGATCTCTCTTATAAGATGTGACAGGATTAAAAATTGGCCTTGAAGGGTGACCACTAGAGGCATGTTCCTCCAAATATTAATTTATGAGCTTCAAAATCGCTTCCCAGTGGTTCAGAACCCACCTAAAGCTGTAGGTCCATTCATCTCTCATCATCATCCTTCCCATTACCCACACACAAGCCTGGAGCTTATGTGGGCATCACCCTTAGCAAAAATTTAATGATTTACACTCATGTTAATAAATTATTCTAGGCTATAATCCTAAAATGTCTGATTATAGGTTAATATTTTCCATATTTTAGCATTTTAAAAATACTCAGAGGGAGTTGAGTGAGTTAATAGGTCATACATACTTTTCTTGAGCCAGTCGATAGGACATTTTTATATTCCGGTTTTGACCGGTGCTTGTGTCGCTGTAAATAGTAACCTTTTTTTTATTGCGAGCATGGATTTGCAAGTGTTTTATCACACAAGACGATATTTCTTGTGATCCTCTTCCAGCCATTGTCTCGTCCCAAGTATAGAAGTAGCCTGCATCATTTTGGAGATTGTGTACACCCAAATTATAACAATATAGGTTTCTCTTATAATAAGCATCTGATACAGTCAATACAGGAAAGGGCAGAGCTTTTTGCAAATCTATAGTGCATGTATAAGAGGTATCAGTGTTCATTTTAGATTCTTCAGTGTCTTTTTTCATGTACTCTCGAGCAAGCTCTGCTTTTCTAAGATGAAGTTCATGTTCACATTTTATTTTATTTTTCTCTTCTGCAGTCAGCTCAGGATTATTAATTCTAATTTTAAAGATGTTACATCTTTTACAAGTGTCTTTTTTGGGTACGAAGAAGTGTAAATTAAATTTAGTATTAACAATGTAGCGGTAATAATGCTCTTTCTGTGGGGCCCTGCCTTCGGCTAGACAATTTTCCTTCTACAAAGAAAACATTTTTCTGATGTTCAGAGAATCACTGAGATATTTTCGGTTTTCGTTGTGTTTCCTTGTGTAATGGCTGACATAAGCCGGAAATGAATTGATGTGTTCTATGATATACTTAGTGTCTTCATCAGATATTTTTCTGGAACTACAACCTTTAGAACCACGAAGGTCTTTCCCTGGGGATTTACCTTGTTCCAATTTAGCCTAAGCTCGGTGAACTCTTCCTTCAGAAATCGAAAATGTTTTTAAAAAAAATTTTTGGCAAACTTGAATTGATACGCCTGTCTCTGTTTTCAAAAAAATATTTATTTGATCCATTCCTCAATAATCCTTCTTCCTTCCTTTGTCGCCTTCTTTTCACTTAGCACTTTTGTACCATACCACAAATAAAACAATTTTGCTTACCAAAATCAGCCATACTCCAAAATAAATCAAACATAGACTTCCTGTCATCACTGGATATCTTTTCGTCACATTTCATCCTGCATTTGCAAGGGACATTAAGAAACACTTTCCCATCACAAATATTTCCTTTTTTGTTGACATAGCGTTTACCAGAGTTACAGAAAATTTTCGCAATATACTGCTTGTGTTTCATTGGATTTCTAGTACTTTTCCTTGACTTTCTTTTTTGGTTCATAGGGTCAGATGAAGTAAGCCCATCATCGTCTTCTGAGGCAGAATATGATTCTGACTCAGAACTTGCATAATATGATACAAGGCTACTATGATGTCCAGCTGTAAGAAATCCATGTCCAGGAATAGCATTTTCAGTTATATTATAGTCTGGGTCTTTATCGACATCATCAGTAAAGCTTAAGGAATCTGAGTCACTTACTTGAGGTTCCACTGACATGATGAGATGTAGTTATAAACAATAATAGAACACACTTATATTAACATTGTTTCTACAGGTATAACCTCAAAACCTGAATTCTGGAGTAAAAGTTTTATTATTTTCTATTTTAAGCAATTTTTAACACTGAAACACTCATATTATTGTTTATATTTTCATTTAAATTCAATTAAAATTTAATATATCAGATCATTCACTTGAACAGCAAACAGCAACGATTTACTTCACCTATCACATGTAAACAATGAGCATAGTATGTTACTGACATACTGACGGACTTACTGCACTGACATTCTCAATAGTGCAAGGAATTGGTTGAGACTAGAAATATTGTGCTGCTCCTGGTGGCCAATAAATGAACTATGGACTTCCTGTGTTTTCATTCTAAACAAAACAGATGTTGTAGATTATAAAACTGTCTTTACCTAGATTTTGACAGGTGGTGGACTTACTTCACTTTCATTCTCACCGGCTCATATTTTTTCTATGTTTAGAACTGCTTCCAACTCCTGTTGCCATTGTAACAATCCATTTGCCTTCCATTCCATTATTTTTAATGAATGAATCATTTCAATTGCAGTAGTTTACTTTGTTCTAACCCTACAATGCATGATTTTTCAATTCTAGTTTAAAAAAATGATTTTAAGTTGGGAATATAATACATGTTAATGGAAAAAAGTAAAAAAATTTTTTTTTTCATTTTCACTCACCATTTTCTGCTTTTCATTTCTTGATTCCAAACAGAGTCATTATGCATGAGGTCTTCACTTCGAATCACATCTAACATATATGTTTTCCAGAATGTGCACTTGGTTGTTGGAGCATAAATGCACACTTTATGGTATATTTATGATGAAAAAACATCACTTATTAAATAAAACTTATAAAACTTCACTTATTTTAAAAAAATTATTCCTAATTAAACACTTCTCAGCTCTCATAGAAAATGAAAAAAATATTATGTACAGTACCGTAGACTCTAAATACTATGAAAACTGGTGATAAATATTTCTTTATTTGAACTTCTAATGATGAAACTCG
The DNA here is from genome assembly GCF_014356525.2 of Nilaparvata lugens. Classification (NCBI taxonomy): domain Eukaryota; kingdom Metazoa; phylum Arthropoda; class Insecta; order Hemiptera; family Delphacidae; genus Nilaparvata; species Nilaparvata lugens. The sequence goes on along the minus strand of NC_052505.1, from coordinate 67,193,188 downwards.
AAGAAGCAGTTCTTCAATTTGTTGAGACACAGATGAACATTGCATTTTTCACATTTAATTGTAGAGTAGCTCTTACAATTCTCATTCTTGCATCTTTGTTTTGGATCAGAGTGTTGTGGCCAGTGACTTGTCTGATCTACCCTGACATCTGATGCTGGACGATGTGCAATTAGTTTCCTCCTTTTTGGCACATTCAATAGCTCAGTTGCTGATGGCCTTCCTCTTCTAACCATATTTTGTACACCCATTTTACACAGTGTTTCACCCAGCTGCATTCGAAACTCTGGCAGGTTCAGTAGCTTGCAACTTGAGGGTCTCAATGCATGCACTCGTTTGTAGAGCAGCCACGAATTGATGACAGAGACATCAAGTAGGTGGTAAAAAATTCTCATGTACCACTTCCTTGATCGCATTATTATTTTATATCTTCCTATCATGCTGTCTAATAAGTCGACACCACCCATATGTTTATTATAGGTTGTCACAATATGGGGGCATTTTACCATCACCTCCTTCTTCTCTTTCCTATCAAAACGTCTTACATGTGTGGTCTGGTTACTTTCCAAAGGCCGAGTTAAACGAACTACAACGTTGCTACTGGCTCCCATGTCTGGCTCATCATCAGGACATGTTTTATTTTCATTGCCGGTGTAAATTTATAAATTGTAGGCAAAACCAGATACACCACATAATACAAAAATTTTGTAGCCATATTTATGTGGCTTATCAGGCATATACATTTTCAAATGATGATGAGCCTTTGTGGCACACATTTGTTCATCATGTAATGGGCCCTACATGGGCCATGTCTTCGAGAGACGCTTGGGTTACGGAATGTTGGAAAAAGGAATAAACACTTTTTTGAAAGCAAGCTAAATAGTTCATTTATTTACGATACCTCTTGGTGTGAAATAATACATGGCACCTCTACGGTCACTCCTCGCTGGGTCGCTGTCCATGAGGCAGGGCTTTGGGGTGGACAGTCGTACACAAACACTTGATCTTGCTACTACTGGATTCTCAGTCAGAATGCGAATAATTTGTTGAGTCTCCCTTGAGGAAAACTTACAAAAAAACCTCTCTCCACTCCCACGAGCGTTCCTCTCCTGAAGGGAGAGAGAGAACTCACGTCCTCTCGTCCTCTCTTTACATCCATTACTTTATATCCACTACATTACACCCCCCATGAAAAAAAAATGTCAAGTACCCTAAACCAAAAGCTAATCGGGTACTAGACATTTGGTACATCAACATTTAGAGAAAAAATACTAACGAGAAAAATGAATGTACTAATAAAGGTACAAAACTAGACAGAGGGTCTAATCCAAATGTAGACAAAGGGGTACCAAAAATGGGATGCGACCAAACCTGAAGTGACTCTACAAACCCAAATTCCAACCAACTGATGTGTAAAGTTTCGGAATTTACTAAAGTAGTTCTGAATTTTAATGCGTGGAATACACAGGGTGAGGTGCCGTTTCAAAAATAATCATAATAGCAATACAATAATAATAGCAAAAATACAAAGAAACATAGTACGAAATATGTTCGTGAACAAAAGGCAAATAAGCAATAAACGATTACGTTACAAAAGATAAAATTCAAAAGCACCACCAAATGTGCGCATATAGCGTAGAGTGAGGTCTGTTTCCTCCCTTTATGTAATAAAATCATGAACGAATAAAATCAATCAAATAAAATAGCAATGAAACAATGACAAAGAAACCAAATCTCCATAAAAAAAAGTTAAGTAGTGATTCATCAATGAAAACGTTACAATTTAGAAAATTCAACAAAACAACTAAAGTCCAAAAGGCTTTCATAGTGCACAATTTACGAAAGTCTATAGAATGTCTTTTTGCACTAACACTTTTGTCATAAGTAAGATAGGCTGAAAATAACATGCAAAGAAAAAAATGATTAGACAAACACAATAATAAGAAAAACACCAATAATGACTGAAATATGAGTCCAATAAAATAAGTCCAATATAAGCATAATATTAAAAAAATTAATAGTTCAATTTTAACAAGCAGATGAAGAACACACACTTCCCCAATTCCACTTGGAATTTTCATACCCAGGCCACAATACACTCCAGGCTGGAACACTTAGATTGCCACCTAGCTGGCAACCTTGCCAGGCTTGGCAAAGCGGATCACCACCTCTGGTACCGGTGCCTCGGTTGTTGTCGGTGTAGGGAGCGTCACTTCGCTCAGGGGCAGGCCATCGTCTGGGGAATCGGCACGACATCCTCTCGCCAGCAGGTAGTTGTAGAAGGAGCGTCGAGTGACACCAGTCACTACGCAAAATATTATGATGCAGGTTGCAGTCACAGCAAAGGCTACGGCCACCGACTTGGCAACGGAACTGGACTCTTCACTGTGAAGCTCAGCTTGTAGCTTACGGCCATGACTCTCCACCTTCTCTGCCTCATGGATGAGCTGATTGATGGAAATCTGTGCCGTGCTATGAATTTAGAAAGTTAATTCTGAATTTAGAATTTAGAAGCACACACAATATAACTTAATAAAAGGGATGCTTGATAAACATACCTAGTGCTAGAGAACGGGAAACCAGAAATGACAAGAGAGACAACGAAATAGAGAGAAGGTATCAACTATATTGTCACCTCTTACAGTTAAATTCAACAATTAATAAAACAAAGAAGTTACATCATGAAAACCGAAAATAAAATTACTAAATTTAGAAAGTTATCGATGATATAGATAATTCGGTAATAACCTATCTGTATGCTCTACATTTGAAAACGTTTTAGATTGAATCATAAGAAGCTTAAAGGACTCTAATTTCAGAAAGAAGAATTAAAAATCATCATAAATATTTCTCACAAGTTAATCATAAATAACCATACATATGTTAAGAAAAGATCCACATAAAATTCATAAAATTCTTAGAACATTAAATTTAGAACACACTTGGAAACTTTAAAACTCTATCAAAACATTATCAAATATTAATGATCCCCAATAATAACTACTCTGTATCTTTATATCATGAAAGCTGCAAAGACAAACATTCCTCAAGTATCACATCATGGAATACTACCTTAAAAAAAAAACGATTCAAAAAATATATGTCATCAAAACAAATTTAGAAAAGGTTAGGGTCCTTGAAACTTCATTTGATCCTTTACAACTTTAAGATGGGAATTATTTTAAAACATTAATTTAATCAATAAGGGACCTTTAACAATTCATGTACTCATTCAACTTTTAGTAGTTTAGAAGATTATAATTATTTATAAATTTAAAGAAAACTGAAATTCCCAGCTGGATCCTTACAGAGAAAATATGGCCTCACATTTCAATGTAAAGATACAACCGAAAATCTATTACTCAAATCACATTAATAAAATTAATAATCTATCTATCCCCAATAATATCTCAAAATTACGATTTAACAAAAAGTCTAATTCCGCACGTTTTAATTGATTGAAAGTCTGTCTTCACTAAAACCCATTTTGTCACATCTGGAGTTCCTGGGACGTTCGTTTAATTTGGAAAAAAGTTGTTACCTCATAGCCGTTTCTTCAATTTGAATCTAGGCTCGGTGATCGAGCTCTACACGTCCAGATGGACAGGAGACAGCATACCCCAAGCTTCTAGGACGGCCATCGATTCAGAGGCGTCTCAGCGGCTTAAAGACACACGTTCATGAACCCATGAAATGATGGATTCGTACATTGATCCCATACTTGATGTTCCCGTACTTACACCGCTTTAGTAGCGGTTATAGGAGGAAAATCTCCATTGTGAGGTGACAATTTGATACTCTCTCTCTTCTTAATTAAAGCAACTGCTGAGGCAAAGAAACCTAAAAATGCTGCTGGAACAAAAGGTTCCAGAGTCAAACACTAAAAAGCCTAAAGCTGGCATGGAAGCCATGATTAACACCAAGTTCTGATCAGACTACATTATTTAGTACTGCTTATGTCGGAGGACAGACGCTGAGTGAATCCACTTCGCTTTTCTCGTCTTGCCGTGGACAGCTGTGTGATCATCCATACTAGATAGACCTAACCAACGTTAACTGTGATTGGCAGTTACTATTCTCTAGAAAAATTTCCACCAATAGAAAGGAATGTCACAACTACAATTTAAGATGCATTCTCCCACCAAGTGAAAGCTATTTTTCCTTGACAGCTATAAATTCCTTGCCTTATAAGGTTGTGAACCAGACTTATATTCTAGGAAAATCGTTGATCTTCCCACAACCTCTACACACACACCTATAGATTCGACACTACACAACGCAGAAAAGCAAGGCTCATGAACTAAGCTGTTGCTCCAGGAAAATTGATGTTATTCTTAGGATCATAGCTTCTACGCACACACTTACAGAGTCAACGCAACACAACGCCGAAAAGCAAAACAGCAAAATCCATTTTCACAACAGGCTAACTTCTCAGGCTAATTCGCATAATTCTCATCACTCACAATTGTAACAATAAATATTGTTACAATACTCCCCCTTCTTGAGTGTGGAACACCGGGTTGAGTCGTAAAAAAAATTTGGCAGAAATCAACACGACAATGCTTTTTGTAACACCCTGTATAAGACCAATAATGACTAAAAGAAATGATTCACCTCAAAAATTTCAAATAAAATACTAATAATGAATCTCAGATTACTCAAACTCGAACTACAATCATGTGAAAGCAACAAAATTTTTTTTTTTAATGAATTTCAAAGAACTAGCCATAAACATCAGGAGGAACAAGCAAAATAACCAAGTTCACAATTTTCAACTAACCAAGTGGACTAGCAACAAATTTCGATGTCATAATAGTTAAAACAAATCAATCTGAACATAATCAACTAATTTGGAATAATCAAGATATCTAAGAAAACCTTGTGGAAAACTCGTAAAATTTTGCAACATAAGACACCAAAAAATCTTGTAAAGTCAACTAGAAAATTGTGCAAAACCGGCTGTCAAACTCCACATCTAGACGGGCCCTGTCTCATATGAAGCTAAACAACCAGTAATAGACATCAATAAACAGTGACAAAAAAATTAAAATTAATATTCAGACAGTTACTTTCTTAAAACCGCAGTGAAGAAACCCAGTACATGCACTTTTACTGGTCCCTCACAACTGATAAGATAATTTGCTGAAATTTCTCCCAGACACAGATAAATGACCAAAATATTCAAAGAGACTCTCCAATCAATACTCTGCTGTTAAGTTAATAACCAGATTATCCCAATGTTAACCTCAACAAAAAAAAACTCAAAATAGAAACAACAAATTAAAAAAAATTATCAAATTATCACAATCATATGACCAGACCATCATAACTCTACAAGTTGTTAAAATCGAGCAACTGACATTTGACGCATCTCACCACTGAAACAGCTGACGGCCGCCTCATGTCAAAGCAACCCTGACCTACGTATGCAACCGCTTTTCAATGTCATGAAGCCAATAACTACACAGAGTTAACTCACATGCAACGATGTTAGCAGCTTACGTATCATGATACACGTATCAACTGTGCAACAAAACTCATATCACCCATTTATACTCTCTATCTCGTTCCTTGCAATTTTGTGCAACAAAATAACGTCGGTTTTAGCTAAAGATAAAGGACATCGCGAATTGTCCCACAATTACCTAGCAACACCTACGCTACAATTCTGAATTTTCCCTTTTGGAAAAGACTAAGATCTTCACTGTTTCACAAACAGAGATACAACTATTCAGTACATCAATACCACTTAATTTCCGTTACTCATTACTCACTTGGGACAGCAGCATTTGAGGACAATATACATACACCAGTATACCTACTATTTGTGCTTCCTATCACCTTGGTACAACCACAGTATCACAACTAATGGACCTTGGCAACTCAAAAAAAATAACTTACTACAATATTCTCTCAACACATCAAATTACTACTTACTATCTTCTCCTTGTATACTCAATTAAACTCATTTCTCCAGCACATGAAGAAATATGACAGTACAAACGCCTAGGCCAAAGATCATGATAACAGACACTGAACCATAATTTTCCACTATCGACTAGTACATAACTGAACTAAGCTTCACAAAAAAATATTTGAACAAAATTTTATACTGCCTACCACACTCAATGAAGAACCTTCAGAAACTCAAACCTTTATTTTAAGAATTCCATTGACAAAGACAAGCTAAAGCAAACAACATAAGCATTTTCTCAAGATTAATAAAAAAATAGTCCCATATTCTATAGTACTGAAACTTGTTCCATTTCCCGTTAAATATTCCCTTTTTTTATCACAAAAGTTGTGAAAAATTAAACTACCTCTATTTTCTTCCCGTTTCCTATTTTCTATTTTTTTGTTTTATTCAATCATTTTTCCATGTTTATGTTATATTAAAGAACTACTTTTCCTATTTTTCTACATTTCCCGTTTCTTCCCCCTTTTAATATTAATCACTTTTGCTGCAATTATTATAGGACATGATTCTATATCCTGTCTATCTTATTCAATTATTATTCTTCACTTTATTATTACCCCTCAAATAATATCTATAAAAATTCAAGGTCACCATACTAAACCAACACTATAATTTATTGAATCAAATATTATTTATTTATTTTAGATTACCCCAATTTCACTATATTGAAATAAATCTACTCTCCACTGTCTGCATCACCAAATTAACTGTAGCAGTATACTATTTATTATTACAAAATCCCAATTAAACTCTATAAAATTTTCTAAATTTTCTCTCATTCATTATACTTATTTTAGATTCAAATTGACTTATTTATTGACAATTTAACTATTTCTATTGAATAAACTTTAGATGTTCACTACCCACATTATTTAGATAAATTTTATCCCAAGAAATTAGATAATAAATTTTGACAGTGTATTGTGGCCATTCCCAGCTCTCAATCTAACGAACCTTTCAACTGAGGCTTACCCTAAAATTTCAAAAAAAAATCCTGATCTAGGTTAGCATTCCATCTATTTTCTTCAGACCACCCCCATAAATCTTCAGAAAGGAACCACACCAGTCACCAGAATAAAACCTAATTTTAGCTCATACTACTCTGAGTACCTTTTGCTAAAATTCTATCTTCCATTCCACAAATACAACAAGGATAGTCCCAGCTATTAACCTTGATTTGTCATATGGACCTCATCTGAGTAGTGCCCCTTACAACTGGCGACACTCACTCCAGATACTTAATTCACCAAACAAAACTACAACTTCAACAGATAAGATTTCTCACATCTACCTATCTAAGCTCAAAAAAAAAAAAAATTACCACAGCCTAAAGGAAACGTTAACAAACCCTACCACGTCTGACAACTCTCTTCACAATGCCAGACCACAAAATACACCCTATATTTTTATAGCACATTACTGACCCTACCAATGAAATATTATCAAACAACTGAAATTCCAGTACTAATCAGATAACTAAATTTTGATAGACGAACATCTCAAACAATATAATAAAGGATAGACAATGTTTGTCTCGGCACCAACCTTACAGTATGTTGGCTCACCAGACCCGCTATTGAAGATCAGCATCACGGACAACATCAAGACTCAACACTGCAGCCATCGTCTATCAGCTCAATCAAACGCAAAATCGCCATTCACAAGACTTGGTGGTCTTTGATGCAACACTGAAATTAGGTTTTCATTAGAAGATGCAAGGACTAATTTGAACACAAAATCAAAACTCAAACAAACAAAATAAATTCAACTAAATCACTCAATTATTATTAACCTGTTGTACTCCTCAAATCTAACCTTTCTTCAACTTTATTGTCAATTATCCAGGCTACAATCTGCAATGCTACTGTCACTACAGTCTTCTGACATATCAAAACTTCCACTAAATTTCTGACTGTCCCTAACATGTCATTTTCTATAAGAATCTCGAAAAATAAAATTGTCCCTACACCAGTATAATGCCTTGAGCTAGGGCATCACAGCTAAATGGAAACACAGACAGGGAAAATATTAATATTGATCACAATAATAAAAAAATAAAAAATTCAACATCAATTAGTTTATCTTCAGCATTTGTATGCTGCTCCAAACTTCAATACTCATTTCTGGAATCAAGCATTCATTAGCCGTAAGAATGTTTATCAATTTTATAAATAAACTGATTTGAAATTAACATAATAAGTCAATAAAAAAGAGCAAAAGTAGCAGAGTTGCGCAGCGAATTGTGTCGTGCTATGAATTTAGAAAGTTAATTTTGAATTTAGAATTTAGAAGCACACACAATATAACTTAATAAAAGGGATGCTTGATAAACATACCTAGTGCTAGAGAACGGGAAACCAGAAATGACAAGAGAGACAACGAAATAGAGAGAAGGTATCAACTATATTGTCACCTCTTACAGTTAAATTCAACAATTAATAAAACAAAGAAGTTACATCATGAAAACCGAAAATAAAATTACTAAATTTAGAAAGTTATCGATGATATAGATAATTCGGTAATAACCTACTCTGTATGCTCTACATTTGAAAACGTTTTAGATTGAATCATAAGAAGCTTAAAGGACTCTAATTTCAGAAAGAAGAATTAAAAATCATCATAAATATTTCTCACAAGTTAATCATAAATAACCATACATATGTTAAGAAAAGATCCACATAAAATTCATAAAATTCTTGGAACATTAAATTTAGAACACACTTGGAAACTTTAAAACACTATCAAAACATTATCAAATATTAATGATCCCCAATAATAACTACTCTGTATCTTTATATCATGAAAGCTGCAAAGACAAACATTCCTCAAGTATCACATCATGGAATACTACCTTAAAAAAAAAACTATTCAAAAAATATATGTCATCAAAACAAATTTAGAAAAGGTTAGGGTCCTTGAAACTTCATTTGATCCTTTACAACTTTAAGATGAGAATTATTTTAAAACATTAATTTAATCAATAAGGGACCTTTAAAAATTCATGTACTCATTCAACTTTTAGTAGTTTAGAAGATTATAATTATTTATAAATTTAAAGAAAACTGAAATTCCCAGCTGGATCCTTACAGAGAAAATATGGCCTCACATTTCAATGTAAAGATACAACCGAAAATCTATTACTCAAACCACATTAATAAAATTAATAATCTATCTATCCCCAATAATATCTCAAAATTACGATTTAACAAAAAGTCTAATTCCGCACGTTTTAATTGATTGAAAGTCTGTCTTCACTAAAACCCATTTTGTCACATCCGGAGTTCCTGGGACGTTCGTTTAATTTGGAAAAAAGTTGTTATCTCATAGCCGTTTCTTCAATTTGAATCTAGGCTCGGTGATCGAGCTCTACACGTCCAGATGGACAGGAGACAGCATACCCCAAGCTTCTAGGACGGCCATCGATTCAGAGGCGTCTCAGCGGCTTAAAGACACACGTTCATGAACCCATGAAATGATGGATTCGTACATTGATCCCATACTTGATGTTCCCGTACTTACACCGCTTTAGTAGCGGTTATAGGAGGAAAATCTCCATTGTGAGGTGACAATTTGATACTCTCTCTCTTCTTAATTAAAGCAACTGCTGAGGCAAAGAAAACTAAAAATGCTGCTGGAACAAAAGGTTCCAGAGTCAAACACTAAAAAGCCTAAAGCTGGCATGGAAGCCATGATTAACACCAAGTTCTGATCAGACTACATTATTTAGTACTGCTTATGTCAGAGGACAGACGCTGAGTGAATCCACTTCGCTTTTCTCGTCTTGCCGTGGACATTTTCACAACAGGCTAACTTCTCAGGCTAATTCGCATAATTCTCATCACTCACAATTGTAACTATAAATATTGTTACAATATCATTTTTCCCTTTTTTTTATGTTAGCAGAGTGGCGAAGCGAATTGTGCCGTGCTATGAATTTAGAAAGTTAATTCTGAATTTAGAATTTAGAAGTACACACAATATAACTTAATAAAAGGGATGCTTGATAAACATACCTAGTGCTAGAGAACGGGAAACCAGAAATGACAAGAGAGACAACGAAATAGAGAGAAGGTATCAACTATATTGTCACCTCTTACAGTTAAATTCAACAATTAATAAAACAAAGAAGTTACATCATGAAAACCGAAAATAAAATTACTAAATTTAGAAAGTTATCGATGATATAGATAATTCGGTAATAACCTACTCTGTATGCTCTACATTTGAAAACGTTTTAGATTGAATCATAAGAAGCTTAAAGGACTCTAATTTTAGAAAGAAGAATTAAAAATCATCATAAATATTTCTCACAAGTTAATCATAAATAACCATACATATGTTAAGAAAAGATCCACATAAAATTCATAAAATTCTTAGAACATTAAATTTAGAACACACTTGGAATCTTTAAAACACTATCAAAACATTATCAAATATTAATGATCCCCAATAATAACTACTCTGTATCTTTATATCATGAAAGCTGCAAAGACAAACATTCCTCAAGTATCACATCATGGAATACTACCTTAAAAAAAAAACTATTCAAAAAATATATGTCATCAAAACAAATTTAGAAAAGGTTAGGGTCCTTGAAACTTCATTTGATCCTTTACAACTTTAAGATGAGAATTATTTTAAAACATTAATTTAATCAATAAGGGACCTTTAAAAATTCATGTACTCATTCAACTTTTAGTAGTTTAGAAGATTATAATTATTTATAATTTAAAGAAAACTGAAATTCCCAGCTGGATCCTTACAGAGAAAATATGGCCTCACATTTCAATGTAAAGTTACAACCGAAAATCTATTACTCAAACCACATTAATAAAATTAATAATCTATCTATCCCCAATAATATCGCAAAATTACGATTTAACAAAAAGTCTAATTCCGCACGTTTTAATTGATTGAAAGTCTGTCTTCACTAAAACCCATTTTGTCACATCCGGAGTTCCTGGGACGTTCGTTTAATTTGGAAAAAAGTTGTTACCTCATAGCCGTTTCTTCAATTTGAATCTAGGCTCGGTGATCGAGCTCTACACGTCCAGATGGACAGGAGACAGCATACCCCAAGCTTCTAGGACGGCCATCGATTCAGAGGCGTCTCAGCGGCTTAAAGACACACGTTCATGAACCCATGAAATGATGGATTCGTACATTGATCCCATACTTGATGTTCCCGTACTTACACCGCTTTAGTAGCGGTTATAGGAGGAAAATCTCCATTGTGAGGTGACAATTTGATACTCTCTCTCTTCTTAATTAAAGCAACTGCTGAGGCAAAGAAAACTAAAAATGCTGCTGGAACAAAAGGTTCCAGAGTCAAACACTAAAAAGCCTAAAGCTGGCATGGAAGCCATGATTAACACCAAGTTCTGATCAGACTACATTATTTAGTACTGCTTATGTCAGAGGACAGACGCTGAGTGAATCCACTTCGCTTTTCTCGTCTTGCCGTGGACATTTTCACAACAGGCTAACTTCTCAGGCTAATTCGCATAATTCTCATCACTCACAATTGTAACTATAAATATTGTTACAATATCATTTTTCCCTTTTTTTTATGTTAGCAGAGTGGCGAAGCGAATTGTGCCGTGCTATGAATTTAGAAAGTTAATTCTGAATTTAGAATTTAGAAGCACACACAATATAACTTAATAAAAGGGATGCTTGATAAACATACCTAGTGCTAGAGAACGGGAAACCAGAAATGACAAGAGAGACAACGAAATAGAGAGAAGGTATCAACTATATTGTCACCTCTTACAGTTAAATTCAACAATTAATAAAACAAAGAAGTTACATCATGAAAACCGAAAATAAAATTACTAAATTTAGAAAGTTATCAATGATATAGATAATTCGGTAATAACCTACTCTGTATGCTCTACATTTGGAAATGTTTTAGATTGAATCATAAGAAGCTTAAAGGACTCTAATTTCAGAAAGAAGAATTAAAAATCATCATAAATATTTCTCACAAGTTAATCATAAATAACCATACATATGTTAAGAAAAGATCCACATAAAATTCTTAAAATTCTTAGAACATTAAATTTAGAACACACTAGGAATCTTTAAAACACTATCAAAACATTATCAAATATTAATGATCCCCAATAATAACTACTCTGTATCTTTATATCATGAAAGCTGCAAAGACAAACATTCCTCAAGTATCACATCATGGAATACTACCTTAAAAAAAAAACTATTCAAAAAATATATGTCATCAAAACAAATTTAGAAAAGGTTAGGGTCCTTGAAACTTCATTTGATCCTTTACAACTTTAAGATGAGAATTATTTTAAAACATTAATTTAATCAATAAGGGACCTTAAAAATTCATGTACTCATTCAACTTTTAGTAGTTTAGAAGATTATAATTATTTATAAATTTAAAGAAAACTGAAATTCCCAGCTGGATCCTTACAGAGAAAATATGGCCTCACATTTCAATGTAAAGTTACAACCGAAAATCTATTACTCAAACCACATTAATAAAATTAATAATCTATCTATCCCCAATAATATCGCAAAATTACGATTTAACAAAAAGTCTAATTCCGCACGTTTTAATTGATTGAAAGTCTGTCTTCACTAAAACCCATTTTGTCACATCCGGAGTTCCTGGGACGTTCGTTTAATTTGGAAAAAAGTTGTTACCTCATAGCCGTTTCTTCAATTTGAATCTAGGCTCGGTGATCGAGCTCTACACGTCCAGATGGACAGGAGACAGCATACCCCAAGCTTCTAGGACGGCCATCGATTCAGAGGCGTCTCAGCGGCTTAAAGACACACGTTCATGAACCCATGAAATGATGGATTCGTACATTGATCCCATACTTGATGTTCCCGTACTTACACCGCTTTAGTAGCGGTTATAGGAGGAAAATCTCCATTGTGAGGTGACAATTTGATACTCTCTCTCTTCTTAATTAAAGCAACTGCTGAGGCAAAGAAAACTAAAAATGCTGCTGGAACAAAAGGTTCCAGAGTCAAACACTAAAAAGCCTAAAGCTGGCATGGAAGCCATGATTAACACCAAGTTCTGATCAGACTACATTATTTAGTACTGCTTATGTCGGAGGACAGATGCTGAGTGAATCCACTTCGCTTTTCTCGTCTTGCCGTGGACAGCTGTGTGATCGTCCATACTAGATAGACCTAACCAACGTTAACTGTGATTGGCAGTTACTATTCTATAGAAAAATTTCCACCAATAGAAAGGAACGTTACAACTACAATTTAAGATGCATTCTCCCACCAAGTGAAAGCTATTTTTCCTTGACAGCTATAAATTCCTTGCCTTATAAGGTTGTGAACCAGACTTATATTCTAGGAAAATCGTTGATCTTCCCACAACTTCTACACACACACCTATAGAGTCGACACTACACAACGCAGAAAAGCAAGGCTCATGAACTAAGCTGTTGCTCCAGGAAAATTGATGTTATTCTTAGGATCATAGCTTCTACGCACACACTTACAGAGTCAACACAACACAACGCCGAGAAGCAAAACAGCAAAATCCATTTTCACAACAGGCTAACTTCTCAGGCTAATTCGCATAATTCTCATCACTTACAATTGTAACAATAAATATTGTTACAATATCATTTTTCCCTTTTTTTTATGTTAGCAGAGTGGCGAAGCGAATAGTGCCGTGCTATGAATTTAGAAAGTTAATTCTGAATTTAGAATTTAGAAGCACACACAATATAACTTAATAAAAGGGATGCTTGATAAACATACCTAGTGCTAGAGAACGGGAAACCAGAAATGACAAGAGAGACAACGAAATAGAGAGAAGGTATCAACTATATTGTCACCTCTTACAGTTAAATTCAACAATTAATAAAACAAAGAAGTTACATCATGAAAACCGAAAATAAAATTACTAAATTTAGAAAGTTATCAATGATATAGATAATTCGGTAATAACCTACTCTGTATGCTCTACATTTGGAAATGTTTTAGATTGAATCATAAGAAGCTTAAAGGACTCTAATTTCAGAAAGAAGAATTAAAAATCATCATAAATATTTCTCACAAGTTAATCATAAATAACCATACATATGTTAAGAAAAGATCCACATAAAATTCTTAAAATTCTTAGAACATTAAATTTAGAACACACTAGGAATCTTTAAAACACTATCAAAACATTATCAAATATTAATGATCCCCAATAATAACTACTCTGTATCTTTATATCATGAAAGCTGCAAAGACAAACATTCCTCAAGTATCACATCATGGAATACTACCTTAAAAAAAAACTATTCAAAAAATATATGTCATCAAAACAAATTTAGAAAAGGTTAGGGTCCTTGAAACTTCATTTGATCCTTTACAACTTTAAGATGAGAATTATTTTAAAACATTAATTTAATCAATAAGGGACCTTTAAAAATTCATGTACTCATTCAACTTTTAGTAGTTTAGAAGATTATAATTATTTATAAATTTAAAGAAAACTGAAATTCCCAGCTGGATCCTTACAGAGAAAATATGGCCTCACATTTCAATGTAAAGTTACAACCGAAAATCTATTACTCAAACCACATTAATAAAATTAATAATCTATCTATCCCCAATAATATCTCAAAATTACGATTTAACAAAAAGTCTAATTCCGCACGTTTTAATTGATTGAAAGTCTGTCTTCACTAAAACCCATTTTGTCACATCCGGAGTTCCTGGGACGTTCGTTTAATTTGGAAAAAAGTTGTTACCTCATAGCCGTTTCTTCAATTTGAATCTAGGCTCGGTGATCGAGCTCTACACGTCCAGATGGACAGGAGACAGCATACCCCAAGCTTCTAGGACGGCCATCGATTCAGAGGCGTCTCAGCGGCTTAAAGACACACGTTCATGAACCCATGAAATGATGGATTCGTACGTTGATCCCATACTTGATGTTCCCGTACTTACACCGCTTTAGTAGCGGTTATAGGAGGAAAATCTCCATTGTGAGGTGACAATTTGATACTCTCTCTCTTCTTAATTAAAGCAACTGCTGAGGCAAAGAAAACTAAAAATGCTGCTGGAACAAAAGGTTCCAGAGTCAAACACTAAAAAGCCTAAAGCTGGCATGGAAGCCATGATTAACACCAAGTTCTAATCAGACTACATTATTCAGTACTGCTTATGTCAGAGGACAGACGCTGAGTGAATCCACTTCGCTTTTCTCGTCTTGCCGTGGACAGCTGTGTGATCGTCCATACTAGATAGACCTAACCAACGTTAACTGTGATTGGCAGTTACTATTCTATAGAAAAATTTCCACCAATAGAAAGGAACGTTACAACTACAATTTAAGATGCATTCTCCCACCAAGTGAAAGCTATTTTTCCTTGACAGCTATAAATTCCTTGCCTTATAAGGTTGTGAACCAGACTTATATTCTAGGAAAATCGTTGATCTTCCCACAACTTCTACACACACACCTATAGAGTCGACACTACACAACGCAGAAAAGCAAGGCTCATGAACTAAGCTGTTGCTCCAGGAAAATTGATGTTATTCTTAGGATCATAGCTTCTACGCACACACTTACAGAGTCAACACAACACAACGCCGAGAAGCAAAACAGCAAAATCCATTTTCACAACAGGCTAACTTCTCAGGCTAATTCGCATAATTCTCATCACTTACAATTGTAACAATAAATATTGTTACAATATCATTTTTCCCTTTTTTTTATGTTAGCAGAGTGGCGAAGCGAATAGTGCCGTGCTATGAATTTAGAAAGTTAATTCTGAATTTAGAATTTAGAAGCACACACAATATAACTTAATAAAAGGGATGCTTGATAAACATACCTAGTGCTAGAGAACGGGAAACCAGAAATGACAAGAGAGACAACGAAATAGAGAGAAGGTATCAACTATATTGTCACCTCTTACAGTTAAATTCAACAATTAATAAAACAAAGAAGTTACATCATGAAAACCGAAAATAAAATTACTAAATTTAGAAAGTTATCAATGATATAGATAATTCGGTAATAACCTACTCTGTATGCTCTACATTTGGAAATGTTTTAGATTGAATCATAAGAAGCTTAAAGGACTCTAATTTCAGAAAGAAGAATTAAAAATCATCATAAATATTTCTCACAAGTTAATCATAAATAACCATACATATGTTAAGAAAAGATCCACATAAAATTCTTAAAATTCTTAGAACATTAAATTTAGAACACACTAGGAATCTTTAAAACACTATCAAAACATTATCAAATATTAATGATCCCCAATAATAACTACTCTGTATCTTTATATCATGAAAGCTGCAAAGACAAACATTCCTCAAGTATCACATCATGGAATACTACCTTAAAAAAAACTATTCAAAAAATATATGTCATCAAAACAAATTTAGAAAAGGTTAGGGTCCTTGAAACTTCATTTGATCCTTTACAACTTTAAGATGAGAATTATTTTAAAACATTAATTTAATCAATAAGGGACCTTTAAAAATTCATGTACTCATTCAACTTTTAGTAGTTTAGAAGATTATAATTATTTATAAATTTAAAGAAAACTGAAATTCCCAGCTGGATCCTTACAGAGAAAATATGGCCTCACATTTCAATGTAAAGTTACAACCGAAAATCTATTACTCAAACCACATTAATAAAATTAATAATCTATCTATCCCCAATAATATCTCAAAATTACGATTTAACAAAAAGTCTAATTCCGCACGTTTTAATTGATTGAAAGTCTGTCTTCACTAAAACCCATTTTGTCACATCCGGAGTTCCTGGGACGTTCGTTTAATTTTGAAAAAAGTTGTTACCTCATAGCCGTTTCTTCAATTTGAATCTAGGCTCGGTGATCGAGCTCTACACGTCCAGATGGACAGGAGACAGCATACCCCAAGCTTCTAGGACGGCCATCGATTCAGAGGCGTCTCAGCGGCTTAAAGACACACGTTCATGAACCCATGAAATGATGGATTCGTACGTTGATCCCATACTTGATGTTCCCGTACTTACACCGCTTTAGTAGCGGTTATAGGAGGAAAATCTCCATTGTGAGGTGACAATTTGATACTCTCTCTCTTCTTAATTAAAGCAACTGCTGAGGCAAAGAAAACTAAAAATGCTGCTGGAACAAAAGGTTCCAGAGTCAAACACTAAAAAGCCTAAAGCTGGCATGGAAGCCATGATTAACACCAAGTTCTAATCAGACTACATTATTCAGTACTGCTTATGTCAGAGGACAGACGCTGAGTGAATCCACTTCGCTTTTCTCGTCTTGCCGTGGACATTTTCACAACAGGCTAACTTCTCAGGCTAATTCGCATAATTCTCATCACTCACAATTGTAACAATAAATATTGTTACAATATCATTTTTCCCTTTTTTTTATGTTAGCAGAGTGGCGAAGCGAATTGTGCCGTGCTATGAATTTAGAAAGTTAATTCTGAATTTAGAATTTAGAAGCACACACAATATAACTTAATAAAAGGGATGCTTGATAAACATACCTAGTGCTAGAGAACGGGAAACCAGAAATGACAAGAGAGACAACGAAATAGAGAGAAGGTATCAACTATATTGTCACCTCTTACAGTTAAATTCAACAATTAATAAAACAAAGAAGTTACATCATGAAAACCGAAAATAAAATTACTAAATTTAGAAAGTTATCGATGATATAGATAATTCGGTAATAACCTACTCTGTATGCTCTACATTTGAAAACGTTTTAGATTGAATCATAAGAAGCTTAAAGGACTCTAATTTCAGAAAGAAGAATTAAAAATCATCATAAATATTTCTCACAAGTTAATCATAAATAACCATACATATGTTAAGAAAAGATCCACATAAAATTCATAAAATTCTTAGAACATTAAATTTAGAACACACTTGGAATCTTTAAAACACTATCAAAACATTATCAAATATTAATGATCCCCAATAATAACTACTCTGTATCTTTATATCATGAAAGCTGCAAAGACAAACATTCCTCAAGTATCACATCATGGAATACTACCTTAAAAAAAAACTATTCAAAAAATATATGTCATCAAAACAAATTTAGAAAAGGTTAGGGTCCTTGAAACTTCATTTGATCCTTTACAACTTTAAGATGAGAATTATTTTAAAACATTAATTTAATCAATAAGGGACCTTTAAAAATTCATGTACTCATTCAACTTTTAGTAGTTTAGAAGATTATAATTATTTATAAATTCAAAGAAAACTGAAATTCCCAGCTGGATCCTTACAGAGAAAATATGGCCTCACATTTCAATGTAAAGTTACAACCGAAAATCTATTACTCAAACCACATTAATAAAATTAATAATCTATCTATCCCCAATAATATCTCAAAATTACGATTTAACAAAAAGTCTAATTCCGCACGTTTTAATTGATTGAAAGTCTGTCTTCACTAAAACCCATTTTGTCACATCCGGAGTTCCTGGGACGTTCGTTTAATTTGGAAAAAAGTTGTTACCACATAGCCGTTTCTTCAATTTGAATCTAGGCTCGGTGATCGAGCTCTACACGTCCAGATGGACAGGAGACAGCATACCCCAAGCTTCTAGGACGGCCATCAATTCAGAGGCGTCTCAGCGGCTTAAAGACACACGTTCATGAACCCATGAAATGATGGATTCATACGTTGATCCCATACTTGATGTTCCCGTACTTACACCGCTTTAGTAGCGGTTATAGGAGGAAAATCTCCATTGTGAGGTGACAATTTGATACTCTCTCTCTTCTTAATTAAAGCAACTGCTGAGGCAAAGAAAACTAAAAATGCTGCTGGAACAAAAGGTTCCAGAGTCAAACACTAAAAAGCCTAAAGCTGGCATGGAAGCCATGATTAACACCAAGTTCTGATCAGACTACATTATTTAGTACTGCTTATGTCGGAGGACAGACGCTGAGTGAATCCACTTCGCTTTTCTCGTCTTGCCGTGGACAGCTGTGTGATCGTCCATACTAGATAGACCTAACCAACGTTAACTGTGATTGGCAGTTACTATTCTCTAGAAAAATTTCCACCAATAGAGAGGAACGTTCCAACTACAATTTAAGATGCATTCTCCCACCAAGTGGAAGCTATTTTTCCTTGACAGCTATAAATTCCTTGCCTTATAAGGTTGTGAACCAGACTTATATTCTAGGAAAATCGTTGATCTTCCCACAACTTCTACACACACACCTATAGTTTCGACACTACACAACGCAGAAAAGCAAGGCTCATGAACTAAGCTGTTGCTCCAGGAAAATTGATGTTATTCTTAGGATCATAGCTTCTACGCACACACTTACAGAGTCAACACAACACAACGCCGAAAAGCAAAACAGCAAAATCCATTTTCACAACAGGCTAACTTCTCAGGCTAATTCGCATAATTCTCATCACTCACAATTGTAACAATAAATATTGTTACAAATCCCAGGGGCAGGCATAGCAAGCCGCTGCCGTAGAACATACAAACGTTCTCGATGTAGGTCAGAATGATTTTCTTTGATGAACAGTTCATGAATGAGCGATCTTTCTCCTAGATCGAATATATCTAGTATCACTGGACTGAATATGATATTAGTTCGGTTCACCATAACTTTCGATACACCTGTTGTTGAAGGTAGTAGACTAAATTTTTCTGAGTGGACGAAACAGTTTTGTACATTGTTCATGATACCAACACCCACAAGGATTTCAGACTTCGTGTGAGGCTCATTTAACGAACATTCGCGAACAATTCTGATTGGCTTACTAACACTGTATAACCAATCATTAGTCTCTGGAATTCTGTATAGTACTGGCTCAAAATGTTCTGACACTAAATATTTTTCGCAAAATTTTTGTACCATCTGCTCGTTTTCCACAAACAGTTGGAAAACGCAGCTATTAGAGTTCAATAACACTGGTAAGTTCGGCGGGCACAATGTATATAGTTCACCGCTGCACTTGCCTACGTCACTATGTGTCATAGGAACGTGGTGCTGTCCATTGTGTGAAACTGCTAAAAAGTCTTCTTTCACTTTGATGACGAAAAATTGATTGCTTTCAGTGTCTAGAAAAGGAAGAGGTTTTACAGAATATAAGGTGAAATATCGGTTAGGAGATTTTAGAGGGATTTCTAGGAACAATCTAATTGTATTAGAGATGGATGCAGCGTGTACTGTAATGATATGGTAGTATTCGTAAATTTGATCAATGTCAGTTGTCGTTAAAAGAGATAATCCAGTTGGCAATTTATTCACAACTTGTTGTAAAATTACTGACAAATTTTGAGGTGGTAACAATAGTGAACTGAGTTTACCTGCAGATGTATCCTCCAGTGACTGTCTAAGTTCAAGAAGCTCTTTTTGAACTTGCAAAAAAGTTATTTCCAATTCTCTCATTAAAGAATTCACAGAATGTGTTTGGCCTAATGCCTGTTCAATAATTTCTAATTCACTTCTAATAGTACGATTCATTTGACTTCCTTGCTGTAAAATTACTTCTAATAAATCAAGAGTCTCATTAAGAATTATTCCATGGTTACGAACTTCCTGATCTATAGTTTTTACAACAGTTACTTGATCCTCCACAAGATGGGTTATCGTCTGAGATTGGTCCCCGAGTTGAGATATTTTATGATTGATTCTAACTAAATCGTCATCACTTAATGTTCCGAATAACACTTTCAATAAATCTCCCCCTACATTGATTAATCCGCGCTTCTTTCGTCTACGGTCAATCAACTCCGTTGAGTCTTTAGGTAACATCAATTCAAAAGACGCAATCTCACTACTGAGAAGATCAACAATACGTCGAATTCTATTAATTTCAGATGAACGAACATACATTAACATATCTTCTGTTGTAACCTCTTTTTCTAACATCTGAATCGCATCTCTAGCGGATGAAATTACTGAGTGATATTCTTGTATGTGAATGTTAACAACAACGGTCCACTTATCCTCAGTGATAAGAATGTCATCTTCTTTCATGAAAACCAACCCGGTTTTTAGAAAACAATGGCTTTCATTACACGGTAGGTTCGCATGTCCTCTTCCAATCATCAGAATGATGAATAAAAAGATGCCTAAAACAAAAGAGAAAGAAAGATTTCCTCACATATCTATTAACTACATAATTGATTTATAATTGAATTTCATAAATTGCTTCCTTAAATATAACATGAATATGCATGTGTATATCGGATACACATATATACATTTCCTTAAAGCCTAAGTGGATAAAAGTATTTCTAACAAGAAAAATTTCTACTGTCCTATAAATATAGTTTCCTGAATAAAACAAGAAATAAAACAATATTGTGAAACGTATGTGTTTTCCCCTTACACATATTTCTAACTTGATAATCCTTTATTACATATTTACTACATAGTCCTTCAAATGAGTAGGCAATCGCCTTTTGCGTTGAGGACGTGATAACTCATGCTCATTTGTGACCTCCATAAAATTTCCGGTTTCGACTTGGTTAGTGTCGTTATTCCTCACATCATTTTCAGATATCGGTTCTAGGTTACTAGGTGATGAAATCGCATTTTCAAGCTCATTGATGTCATTGTTTGAATTATCAGTATCACTTGCTGGAATATCATTCTGCCATACCCAGTGATTTCCTGTGTGGTCTACCAGCGCGTTGGCATAATCACTCTCCAATAGAGTGGAATCAGTTGGCTCTTGAGTAAGGGGTTTCCGGGAAGTGCTATTTCGATTACAATTGAAACTACGTTTCAACCGATTTGCATGAAACATGACAGCCTTGTTTCCAATTTTTATCAAATAATTATACTCATTTTTCTTTTCAATAATTTTGTAGGGTCCTACCCACTGTTTTGCGAATTTACGTTGAAGGCCCCTCCTTCGAGAGGGTTGATGTACCATTACCTTATCACCTTCTTGATACTCTATATGCTTTTTACCTACGTCATAATAGGATTTATTCTTATGACGTATCTGTTGTGTTCGTTCACTTGCAATCTTATAAGCCTCTGATAACTTTTTTTGTAGTTCTCCAACTCTATTATCAATACTAATTTCTTCAGTTACTTTTAGATTAGGTTCATGAGATGCCTCGGAAGGTAGTCGCATCTCTCGACCATGTAACAAATAATAAGGACTATAACACACACTATGTTTTACACTGCGATAAGCCATCACTACATATGGCAAATAGGTATCCCAATCTTTACCGTTCCGCTTAACAAAATGAGATAACATGTCATTTAAAGTTCTATGCCATTTTTCAATCAATCCATTAGTTTCCGGTCGATATCCGGTTGTATTTAATTTTCTAATACCCAATAAATTACAAGTTCCTTTAAATAAGTCTGAAATAAAATTCTTTCCTAAATCAGTAAGTAGTTTTTTCGGTACTCCATGCCTGATAACAATATTGCGTATGAATTCTTTAGCTATAGTTTCTGCGGTTTGATCTTTTATTGGTATAGCTTCGCAATAAGTCATATAATCCATAAACGTCAGTATGTATTTATTACCGTCATCACTCACAGGATGAGGTCCTGTTATATCCAAAGATACTAATTCAAATGGTTCATAGACTGGATCAAAAATAACTAAAGGTACTTTCCTATGTCCATCTGACTTACGTTCTTGACATGATTTACAGTTTTGAATGTATTTTTGAACATCATTTTTCATACCTTTCCAAAAATATAGGGATTTTAATAAATCATACATTTTATGTATTCCCTGATGAGCTGCAAATTTAGTATTGTGATGAAAATTTAATTACTGTGTCAACTATTTCTAATGGGATTACAAGTTTTAATTGTTTACCGGTCATGTCATGATTATCTTGTTTATATAGTACGTTATCATCGTCTATCACATAGACATCCATATCGTTTCCTGCCTCAATATCTTGAAGTTTTTGTATACAAAATTCATCTTTGCGTTGAGCGATTTTCAGAAATTTCTTATCGATAATTGGTTCATCACAAACATCGATTACTTTAATAGATCGACTTAATCCATCGGCGTTTCCATGATTTTTACCTGGTTTGAAATGGATTTCAAATTCAAATTCAGATAATCTAATAGCCCATCTGGCTAGTCGTGAAGTTGGATCCTTTAAATTAAGCAGCCATTTTAAAGGAGCATGATCTGTCTTTACTATAAATTTCTGCCCAAACAAATAACACCTGAAATGTTTAGTGCTCCAAACTAATGCTAACAATTCGCGCTCCGTAGTGGAGTAATTTCTCTCGGCTTTATTCAGCGTCCTACTTGCATAGGCAACTGGACACTCGATATTGTCCCAAACTTGAGATATAACGGCCCCAATACATGATTGGGATGCATCACAACTTAATATGAATGTTTTAGTAAAGTCTGGGTACTTGAGAACTGGTGCCTCGCACAATGATTTCTTCAATGAATTAAAAGCTTGAGTTTGAGATTCTCCCCATACAAATTCCACATCTTTCTTTAGCAGTTGATTTAATGGTTGAGCTATATTTGCAAAATGTCCTATGTGTCGGCGATAATACCCTGCTAAACCCAAAAACGATTTTACGTCGGTTGTATTAACCGGCCTCTGAAAATTTCTCACACTTTTTATTTTATCAGGATCAGGTCGGATACCCTCTCCCGAAATAACATGCCGTAAATAATTTACTTGTTTTTCAGCAAATTTACATTTCCAGCCTTGTATAAAAAGATTTGCTGATTCCAATTTTTGAAAAACATTATTGAGATGTTGCGTGTGCTGTTCCATAGTTTGAGAGAATATTATAATGTCATCTAAATAAATTAAAGCTTCTTGGCCTTTTAATCCTACTAATAGATTGTCTAGAAGTCGTTGCATGGTTGCAGGAGCGTTTTTCAGACCAAACGGTAAAACGTTGAACTGATAATGCTCTCCTGTCAGTAAGCTGAATGCTGTTTTGGGTGCATCATTCTTATCCATAGGTATTTGCCAATATCCACTAGCGAGATCGATAGTTGTGAATATTTGACTACCACCCAAACTATCAAGAGTATCGTCTATCCGGGGTAGCGGATAAGCATCTCCACAGCTCACAGAGTTCAAGTCACGGAAATCAACGCAAAATCGATAACTAGGCTCGTTTCTGGAACTTTTCTTCTTTACAATAACTATAGGAGCACTCCAAGGCGACTCAGAGTTTACTATTACGTTTTTCTTTAGCATATCTTTTACTTGTTCTTTAACGACAGATTTCAATTTATCCGGTATACGATAAGGAGCTTTTTTGATAGGTTGTGCATCACCAGTGTGAATCCGATGCTTAACATTCAGTTTACACCCTAATTCTTTAGTATCATTGTAGAATAAATGACTAAATCTTTCTAATACCGGTCTTATTATCTTATTTTCCTCTTCACCGAGGTGACTCAATTTTTGATTTACAATTTCTTCGATCTCACTGCTATCCATTGTAGGCATTTCACAAATATCACCAAAATCATCAGCTTCATCAATT
Organism: Nilaparvata lugens; assembly: GCF_014356525.2. NCBI lineage: Eukaryota > Metazoa > Arthropoda > Insecta > Hemiptera > Delphacidae > Nilaparvata > Nilaparvata lugens. Next base: position 67,168,742 of record NC_052505.1, on the reverse strand, counting down.
GTCTCGTTCTTCTTATGTACAAAAATATTATTACATAGTACAGTTTCTTCATTAGGCATAATTTCAAAATCAGATTCCCATAAACCAATACAAGTATTCTTAGCAATTTTAAGTTCTTCATTAGAGAAATTCGAAATTCTTACATACACATGGGCTATTCTACTGTCACTATTATTATATACTATTGGGCTCACTGTTCGGGCAACTGCTATCCCAGTTATCCCTGTTTGTACAGGTTCGATAATTATACCTTTCAACTGATCCACTAGTTTGACAACCTCTCGTGGATTATCAGTTAACTCGGTTACCTTTTCACTAGTATTAGCCCTACTTTCAAAGTCCGCCGATTGTCATCTGCACGGTTCTTCGAATATCGGTGCTAACGTTTTAAACTCATTTTCACAATCTGTCTCTTCTTCAACATTATCTCTAGAGACGAATACATACTTATCAGGTTCTTTCTGATAACTTCGAATTTGAGCTGCTTTTATCAAACTCATATCGCTCTGGGTAATTGAATTTATCAAACCCCTTCTACCGGTAGGTTCACCATGAGTTGGCTCCTCCAAACTCATATCTATTTGGGTTGGACTTACCTCACCCGTTTTCACCTGGGACGAACACATCAATCTCTTCTTCACCTGGGATGAACACATCGATCCCGTTACCACCTGGGACGAACTCATCGATCCCGTTACCACCTGGCCAGGTTTTTTCGCAAATTGGATTTTCCCCACAACTACTACATGACTACGCGGGCCTACTGAATTAGTTTCTACTAGACGGACAGCATTTACTGTTTTATCAACCTCTTCTCCGCTTTGTTCACTTGCTACAGGCAACTGGTGATTGATCAGGTCACCGTCGTCTTGGTTTTTAACGGAAGTGTCCTTCTTCATAGAAACGATACCTAGTACTGGGACACGTCTGTTACCAGCTATAAGCATCTGCCCTGCGTCCACGTCAATAATTGCATTAAATTTTCTCAAACTGTCCCTACCAAGAATTCCATCGTATGGAATCGCCAAATTTTCAACTATATATATTTTACATTTTCTGACAACATTTTCAATATCAACATCAAATAATTTATAGCCCTCTATAACTATCTTATGCCCAGTTACGCCCTGAACGCTTAAATTCGTCCCGTCAAGTACTTGTCTATTATTACTAACTTTCAAAATGGATATCGCCGCGCCCGTATCAATCAAAAATTCATATCTCTTATCTCCAATATAAGCAATAACCGTTAACTCATCATCATCGTCATTTCTCATGCAACATCTTACGTTCGGTACTAATTTAGGTCATAATTCAGCTACTGGTTCGACCCCCGGGCGTTTGTTGTCGAACCCTTCCGAAAATCCTTCGGTTTCCGGCACATCTTAGCTACGTGACCACAGATCCCGCAATTGTAGCATTCCACGTTATTGTAATTTCCATTCTTAGCCCCATCATTTCTACTAGGTGAATGAGTTGCCTGGTCACGGTTTCGATTTTCGTTAGAATTATTTTTACTAGTTTTATTATCTCTCTTTTTCAGTCGACAGTCCTTTGATATGTGTCCGACTTTATGACAGTTAAAACAAGTTCTCGTTTCCTTGAACGTTTGAGGATTCCCCCTAGTATTCGCTACAAATACTCTCTTAGCACCGTTTGTACCCTGTCCTATGATGTTAGACATGGTGACTGCTAATCGAACGGCTTGTCCCATCAACGTTGGGAACTGAAAACGTACTTGTTGACCAATTTCCCCCTCGAGACCTGCTAAATAAGCCGCCAATAGTCTACGTTCAGATTCCTCGTTCAATACTTTTTGAACTACAGCATCCTCCGTTTTTCGAATTGTTTTATCGCAAATAGCTCTCAATCTATCAGGGTACTGTTCAGGACTCTCACCTTTTCTTTGAACGGTTGTTTGCAATACGGTATAATAGTACTGATCTGGTACTTTCTCAGAGAAACGATCAACTAGGGCAACCCTAACTTCCTCATATGAAACGTTCACTTTATTTACTGTGGGACTAGTTTTGAAAAATGTCAAGGCAGATCCTTTCAGTTTTAATGAAATTACTCTCAATTTATCAGAATCAGACCAATTTCCTAAAGCCGCGACATTCTCTACTTGAGCAAGAAAATCTCCTACAGAAACTCTAGACGAATCACCGTGCCATGGCTCAATCACATTGGCCAAGGCAAAGTCTTTCACAGTCATAGGCATACTAGGTGGGTCACATTGTCTTTTTATCTGTTCTACCACGACTTTGGTTTGCTCTGCTAACAGGTTTGTTCCCTGTGACGAGTCCCCAGGATTAACCATTCTGACAATAGTTTTTTTTTCAATTTTCAATACAAGAATAAAATTTTTTTTTTATAAGAAATATTAAACGCTATTTCAATAAGAATTTAATAAAATCAACTATATCAACAAAACCCTTACAAAATTTTATGATTTGAAACGAATTTCAATTTTAGTAACATGAACTCGCCTTGCGCTACGTTCACTACTGTATTCAGTATAGCCGTTTATATAACCCTCAATTATCCTTTGCACAAGCGATTGGAGGATTGTCTCACACCCATCCAGCAGAGAGTCTGGATCCCCTATCGGTAAATAATACATCTGAGTTGCTCGTCGGCTCCTATCAGACATAATTAATACTTGTGAAACACAAAAAAATTTATGACAACAGTACAATTCATTTACTTGGGGTTAATTCTACTATTAATACTGCTCATAGCTATGTATCCAGAATCATCATTAGTACTGACGGAAGTTGATGGTTTAGCACGAGGAATAGGGACGTCATACGTCACTTCACTTGAAGTACTTGGAGTAAACAATGAATAACTACTTGAGACAGGTACAAAAGGAAGAACCTGTGTTCCTACAACGGGTGGGTGAGAAGTAGTGGTACTCCAACAGCCGTCACTATCTTTCTTTATGTTCAATTTAAGACTATCTGTGTCCTCTACTGGTACCAAAGAGGTCGCTCCAATGGATCCTACAGGACTTGGTTCGATTTCATGTTCGTAATACGCGATAATATGGGCTTTTCTCGTACCTATTTTCATGTACATTTCCTGAGTATGACTACTAGTTCGAGAAGTTTTCGACATTGATAAAGATGAAGGGTCAGTTCCAAACGGGCAATAACTATCCTTTACAACAGTATCTCCTATTTCACTACGAGCAAATTTCGATTTTTCCTTTCCCATGGACTGACTTAATTACCTTCCTCAACCAAGGAACATTGATCTCACATTAAATATGGGTTCAATTTCGTTATCTTCTGGACTCAAAGTACAAATATACGATACATTGGCTCCCATACCCTGACTAATGACTTTTCTCGTTGCTATCACAGTGGTGTTCGGTTCTTTAGTGAAATCGTATTTTAATGTATCAACAATTGTATCTTTCTCAGCACTAGTTAAAGTTTCAGACAAAATATGTTCTTCCCCACTAACAGTATCTCCCTGAACAACTCGATAGTAATAGATGGTTGTTTGGCAGTCTTTAGCAACGATAAGAAAATTATAAGTGTTACAATTAGTCTTGTAATAACCCCGTCAATGGGTCAGGCTTCAGAGGGTTAAGGATTCATAATGTTTAGAATTTCCGTCGAAAGGAGGACACAGTTTAGCAAGTCTAGCAAATAGTCTTTAATTATTACCTTTGTAGACAAACATGGTGCTTCTGAGGTACCTCGAGACGTGCGAGACGGGGAGCCAGGGTGTGGCCCAATGACCAGCGAGCAAAGAGGTGGATCTACTAAAGACGTGTCACTCTACTGGTTGCGGCGAGAGGAATGTCGCCGAAAGATTTACGTGAATAAAATGAAGGCAGATCCACCCACGCGACTTTACGCGGTGTTATCAATAATAACGCTCTCTCAAGAGAGAGAGGGTGAGGGCGTTCGCCTACTCACTACATTACTCCCCCCTTTAAAGAAATGTCAAGCACCCTCAATAAGTAACAATCAATTGGGTGCTGGTCATTTACATAAAAAAATGTAACATAATGCAATAAAATTTCAAAAAATTGTGAAGAAAATGTTCCCAAATTTAACAAAATACCAACCGGAGAGAAAATTAAATGATGTACCGTCTCGAAATACCTGCACAATAGTATAGAAAAAGGAAGCACCGTAAAATGGCAATCAATACAAACATATCAATATATCAAATACACGAATACATGATCAAATACATGAATACAGCAATACAAATACATCAATAGGTGAATACAGCAAATACATCAATCATATAGGCGATTCATAGTCAAAATGATCAATTCAAAATAAAACAGAACGTAAAATGGAACATACATAAGAAAAATTCAAAGAAGCAATGAATGAATATACTATATCTTTGAAACTAAATCTCTCGTATTTTATTTGTTTATTCAAGAGAATTCAATTATAGGCCTGGCGAGGTCTTTCCCACAAAACATGAAATTATTTAAACAAGTAATAAAGCATAAAACCAAAGTATAGTATTTGAAATTAATCTAAAATCAATACTTAAATATCATTAATATCATCATTAATTCATTCAATCGTTATAATTCATTAATATCATGAGAACCATTAAATTTAAAATCATAAACTCCTAATGTTCTATGAATTAAAATGAAACGATGAAATATTTGTCAAATAAAAGGTTATGAATGACGAAAATTAAAGAAAGAGCAAAACATATATCAAGTGATTAAACTCTACAACGCTTCACGTCAAACTGTGAATGCCTTTGGAAGTAGAAAGATAGATGGATAAATGAGAAACACAACAAACATTCAAATTACACAAATAAAAATCCATAAAAATGATTATTAGAGTCCAAGTGTACTCATTTGGAGCAACACTTAAAAATATCTAAAGTCTGAGAACAATCATGCAAAGAAGATAAATAATTAGTGTAGGTCCAATAATAATGTAGATAGAATATTAATCAATGATCAGTTTTTTCACTTCAACACTTGTTCATGGTACTCGTTCTCACATTAGTTTTCAAGCAGTTACTGTGCCTGGTTTTGCGTAATAGACGGCACTCGAAAGTGGTTGTGTTGTCACAATTGGCGATGCTGCTGATCCAGTGGCAGGGGCCAGTGACCGATTTGGAGAGGCCTGTGACCCCTGTGACGCCTGACGTCTCTGTGGCGACGACTCGATGTCACCCAATGGGACAGTGTCAGCAAATAGACTGTCCGGGAGTGACGAGGTACTGGCAAGGCAATGCAGAAGTATCCGCGAAGCTTTCATAACGGCGATGACAATAGCAATCGTCATGATCATAAGAAGGACAGTATACATGGTGTCGTGAGAGTTGTCTGCCACTGGTACTCCACTCATCCACGTCTCCGCGGCTGTCATCTCGTGCGCCAGCTGATTGATGGAAACCCCTGGCTCTGTCGCTGTAATCTGCTGCTGCAACTTATGTATGCGTTCGTTATGTATGCGTATATGATGTTTGGCACTCGAGTTTTTAAAAAGTTCATGTAAGAGTGTCCTCTCTTTATGATTAAATATATTTCGAATCACTGGAACAACAATTGTAGTACGATCTAAGTCAGTTGTTGAGGTACCTGAGGATGAAGGTAACAACACAAATTTATCAGAGTGAATGTAACAGTTCCTAATATTGTCCATAATTCCAACACCTTTTATAATTTCAACTGTGGATCGAGGTTCGGATAAAGAGCATTCACGAACTACTCGTACTGGTTCACTGACACTGTAGATCCAATCTTTGGTTTCAGGTATGTGATAAAGAATTGGTTCAAATTGTCTTGATACTAAGTATTTCTCACAATATTGTTGTACAGACTGTTCATCGTTTATAAACATGTGAAAAACACAGCTATTCGAATGAAGAAAGAGTGGTAAGTCCCGCGGGCACAACGTGTATAGTTCTCCTGCACATTTATTAACATCACTGTATTTCATTGTAGTGTAACGTTGTCCATCGTGCGACACAGCTAAGAAGTCTTCGTTCACTTTTGTCACTACATATCGTCCACTCACTGTGTCCAGGAAAGGAAGGGGTTTTATGGAATAGAGTGTGAAGTATCGATTTGGAGATTTTAACGGGATTTCTAGGAATAAACGGATACCATTGGCGTTCAAGACAGCGTGTACATTTATCATGTGATAATATTCATAAACCTGATCTATTTCCGTCGTAGTTAACAATGATAATCCAGTTGGTAGTTTACTAACTACTTGCTGTCAGATTACGGAAAGATTTTGTGGAGGCAGTAAGAGAGAACTAAGTTTACCAGCTGATGTACTTTCAAAAGCTTGCCGTAATTCTAAGAGTTCTTTCTGTACTTGCAAAAGAGTAATTTCTAATTCTCTCATAAGTGAGTTTATGGCTTGTTGCTGTCCTAAAGTCTGTTCTACTATTTGCAACTCATTCCAAATACTAAGATTCGTTGCATTGGCTTTAGCCAACACATCTTCTAAAATATCTAACGTTTCATTAAGAACAATACCATGATTGCGAACTTCTTGATCGATGGATTTAACAAAAGTTAATTGATCTTTTACCAAGTGCATAACAAGTTGTGATTGCGTATCTATGTGTGATATTTTATTATTCATGGTAACCAAATCATCATCACTTAATGTACCAAACAAAAATTTTAAAAGGTCACCTCCCGCGTTAATTAATCCACGTTTAACTCTACTAGTACTATTTTGGGGTTGAGAGGTTTCTACAGGTAACATTAATTCAAAAGATGCAATTTCACTACTAAGTAAATCAACTATCCGCCTAATTCTACCAATTCCAGCTGCACGAACAAACACGAGTGTATCTGAATCAATTTCTCTTTTGGCTTCAGCTTCCAGGATTTGGATAGCTTCTTTAGCTGATCTGAGTACCAGGTTATATTCTTGCACGTGAATATTCACAACAACTACCCATTTGTCACCCGTAATTAATATGTCACTTTCTTTCAAGAAAACTAATCCGGCTTTTAAAAAGCAATGTCTTTCATCACAAGGATTTGACTGACTTCCGTCTTCTATCATCACTAGCAGTAAGAGCAGGAGTCCTAAAACAAAAGAGAAAGAAATATTTTCCCGAGTGTCCAAATATATTCTTCTTTTTTTTTTATATATAGATATATATACTATCTCCTAAGTTTATCAAATATAACAATAAAGCAATAATATAGAAAGTATTATGTGTCTCATGTACACACGCATCAGGATTATTAAATTATTTACCTAGTTACATAAAACGTACAAAAAACATCTACTTCTCAAAAATTCACTAAATAATCACTTAGGTGAGCTGGTAAGCGTTTTTCACGCTGTGGTCTTATAAATTCATTACTTGAAGTAGCTTCTACTGAGCTTCCGGTCTCAATTTCATTAGAGTTTTCAGCAATTACGTCATTGTCAGATATCCTTTCTGAATTACTGGGCAGAGTATTGTCGTTGTCATTGTCGTTATTACTATTATCAGTATTCATGATATTCCCAGCATCCTCATTAGATGAATCAAGCGGTTTTCGTAATTCCGAATTTATGGTGTGGGTTAAATCACCGAAAGATAAAGTGGAATCTGCGTTGAATTCTGTGCTACTTTTATCAAGAATTGGAACATGTCGTTCGCGCTGTTTCCGGGAAATGGTGCGATTACGATTGAAACTTTGTTTCAAACGATTCGCGTGGAACATTACATTTTTGTTACCAATTTTTATTTTATAATTACATTGATTCTTTTTCTCAATTACTTTATAAGGTCCTACCCACTGTTTGGCAAATTTTCGTTTAGGACCGCGTCTAAGTGAGGGCTGATAAACCATCACTAAATCACCTGGTTGATATTCAACATTCTTTTTACCGGTATCATAATAAAGTCTATTTTTATGTCATACCTGTTGTGTTCTTTGACTTGCAATTTTATAGGCTTCTGCTAGTTTTCTTTTTAGGTCTTCTACTCGGTCGTTGAAACTTATATCTTCAGTTAAATTTATTTTTGGTTCCAAGGATGATTCAGAAGGTAGTCGCATTTCACGACCATGTAACAAATAATATGGACTATAGCCCATTATGCTATGCTTCGTACTATTGTAAGCCATGCAGACATACGGTACATAGGTGTCCCAGTCTTTTCCATTACGCTGAACAAAATGAGACAGCATATCGTTAAGAGTTCTATGCCATTTTTCTTTTAATCTGTTAGTTTCTGGTCGATAACCAGTAGTATTTAACTTTCTGATTCCTAGGAGACTACAAATTCCTAGAAATAAATCTGAGATGAAATTCTTACCCAAGTCGGTAAGTAATCTCTGTGGTACACCGTGTTTTACTACAATTTTATTTACGAATTCTTTCGAAACGGTTTCTGCGGTTTGATCTCTTATAGGTATTGCCTCGCAATGACAAGTCATATAATCGATAAATGTAAGAATATACTTATTTTTATTGTCACTTATCGGATGAGGGCCAGTGATATCCAATGATACCATTTCAAACGGCTCGTGAACTGGATCAAATATAACCATAGGTACTTTTCTAAGTCCGTCTGATTTACGTTCTTGACATGATATACAGTTCCTTATATACTCTTGTACATCCTTTCTCATTCCTGGCCAATGATATAAAGACTTTAAAGTGTCATAAGTTTTGTGCATTCCCTGGTGGGCTGAAAATAAAGTATCATGATGAAATCGAATCACTCGGTTTATTAACTCTGAAGGGACTACAAGTTTCAGTTGTCTCCCTATTGTTTCTTGGTTATCTTGTTTGTAAAGCACATCATCATTGTCTAAGAAGTAGTCTTCATTTTCCTCTCCATTTTCGATCGCATTAATTATTTTAGAGCAGCATGCGTCTTGACGCTGGGTTATCTTTAACAAAGACTTATCGAGAATTGGTTCTATTTGCGCGTCTATTAATCGAATAGAACGACTCAATCCATCAGCGTTTCCATGCTGTTTTCCGGGTTTGTGGTGTATTTCAAATTCGAATTCAGATAGTCGGAGAGCCCATCTCGCTAATCGAGATGTTGGGTCTTTTAAGCTGAGTAACCACTTAAGAGGAGCGTGATCAGTTATTTCAGTGAATTTGCGTCCAAATAAGTAGCAACGAAATTGTTTTGTACTCCAGACCAGGGCCAATAACTCTCGTTCAGTGGTTGAATAATTACGTTCGGCTGTATTTAAAGTTCTACTTGCAAAAGCAACGGGATGCTCATTATCTCCCCATTTTTGTGAGAGAACTGCCCCCAAACAGGTTTGAGAAGCGTCTACACTTAAAATAAAAGTTTTACTAAAATCTGGGTATTTCAAAATCAGGCTATTACAAAGTGCCGTTTTCAATGTTTGAAAGGCTTTTGATTGTTCTTCGGTCCAAATAAATTTCACGTCCTTTTTTAACAATTTTCTTAGGGGTTGAGCTATCTCAGCGAAATTACTAATATGACGACGATAATAACCCACTAACCCAAGAAAAGATTTAATATCAGTCTCGTTGCTAGGGGTTTTAAATTCTTGTACACTGGTTAGTTTCTTAGGGTCGGGGCTTATTCCTTCTTCAGAAATAACATGTCCTAAATATTCTACTCGAGATTCAGCGAACCTACACTTCCATCCTTGTATGTAAAGGTTTGCTGATCTTAACTTTTGGAAAACCTGTCGTAACCGACTTGCATGCTCTTGTATTGTTCTTGAGAAAACAATAATTCATCCAGATAAACAAGAGCTTCGTTACCTTTCATACCAGCTAACAAGTTGTCTAATAAGCGTTGCATAGTGGCGGGCGCATTACGCAAACCGAATGGTAAAACCCGGAATTGGTAATGATCTCCTGTCGGCAGACTAAAAGCTGTTTTAGGAGCGTCTTTCTTAGACATTGGAATTTGCCAAAATCCACTGGCTAGATCGATTGTAGAAAAAAACTTACTATTACCCAGGCTATCCAATGTATCATCGATACGCGGGAGTGGATAGCTATCACCTGTTGTGATTTGATTCAGACCGCGATAATCCACACAAAAACGGAAACATGGCTGATTTCCTGGACTTTTCTTTTTAACTATAACAATAGGAGCACTCCAAGGTGAGTCGGAAGGTTCAATAACGTGATCTTTTAACATTTTACCAACTTGTTCTTTCACTACTGGCTTTAAGGAATCTGGTATCCTATATGGAGTCTTTTTGATAGGTTGAGAATTTCCTGTATTAATACAGTGTTCTACGTTCAGTGTACACCCTAAAGGTTTAGTTTCATCATAGAAAAGGTTGCTGTATTCTTCTAAAACAGGTCTTATTATCTCTTTATCAACTGGTGGAAGATGTTGTAGTTTCTGTTCAATGATTTCTTCAACTTCGGAATTAGTATTATTATGTATCTCACAAATATCACCATAGTCATCTTCAATGTCAATCTCTTCTCTACGGTTATGAACAAAAACAGTATTACATGTAGGATTTACCAGCGCTTGTGCATTATTATCTGGCAAAAATTCATTATCATTTGACACAATTTCATAGTTATTCATACAAAGTCCTATGCATTCATTCTTTGGAATAGTTAATTCCTCATTAGAAAAATTCAATATCTTAACATAAACATTAGCTACTTTACTCGACTTATCAATTATCATAGGGCTGATTACTCTAGCTACTAGTAAACCACTGATACCTAGATCAATCGGTTCGATCACTGTATCCTGAGGCGGTCTAGATAACTTGTTTATCAAGCCCACCCGCGGATCATTAATCATGACAAATCTTTCACCCACCCATTCCGCCGTTGGTCGACTGCACGGATTACTGAGCAGTGATCTGTCCAATTCAACTTGTAACTGTTTTTCTTGTTCGACTTGTTTCTGTTTCTCTAATTCGACTTGTACTTGTTTCTCTAATTCGACTTATACTTGTTTCTCTAATTCAACTTGTACTTGTTTCTCTAATTCGACTTGTACCTGGCCAGGCTTTTTTCGAATTTCCACTTTTCCTAAAGCAATTACTTGGCATCTTGGTCCTAATTTAAGATTCCCTACCAGACGAACGATTTTTGATTCAATATCGTCCTCTCTGTCATTCGCTATGGAATGAGACGTTGAGTGGTTGATCAGGCCACTTACACCTTGGTTTCCACTCGAGGAAACAGAACTGACCAATGGAACACTAATGATATTAGCGACAGTCAATTCTCGGGAATTTAAATCAATAATTGCTTGGAACTCTAATAAACTGTCGATACCCATTATTCCATCATATGGAGAATCAAAGTGCTCCACCACATAAAAACTACAATTTCTTCTTACAGTCCCTATTTTCACATTTAATATCTGTAGCCCTTTAATATTAATAAAATTACCTGTGACGCCCTGAGCTCGTAAATTAGCTTCATATAACTTCTCGCCATCTATCTCCCATTTAATTATTGATATTGATGCTCCGGTGTCAACTAGAAAATTACATTGTATCCCATGGATAGTAACTGATACTACTAAATCTTCATATTTATCATTCTCTTCTTGACATCTTAAATGGGGTACTAATTTCGGCCTTGTGAGTTCCAGTTCGACGTCCGGGCGTTTACCGTCGAACTCTGTTGAAAACCCTTCGGCTTTCTACAATTCCTCGCAATATGACCTTTACCTTTACAGTTATAGCATTCGATTTGTTTGTATTTTTCGTCATTGGAGTTATTATTTTCTTTCTTATTCTCAGATCTGCCGGTTTTTCCACCTTCTGTATCTTGCTTTTTAGCTCGGCAATCTCTAGCTATATGCCCTACTTTATTGCAATTATAGCATGTGCGGGTTTTCTGATTTTTATTCATCGACTGGTTGAATTTAGCTTGTGCAGAGAAGATGCGATTAGATGTAGAAGGAGCTGCTTGCACAATTATATTAGATATAGTCACCGCTAATCGAACTGCCTGCGTCATTGTTGTTGGAAAACGCAATCGAACCTGCTGGCCTAATTCCCCTTGTAACCCAGCTAAATAGGCTGCTAAAAGCCTGTGTTCAGCTTCTTCATGCAATATCTGTTGTTCGACCTGGTCATTCGTTTTTCTAATTGTTTTGTCACAAATACTTCTGAGCCTATCAGCGAATTGTTCTGGTGTTTCCCCTCTTCTTTGTGTTGAAGTTTGAAGTGCTGTATAATAATATTGGTCTGGTACTTTTTCCGAGAATCGTTCAATAAGAGCGTTCTTTATCTCATCATAAGTCACATTGACTTTGTTGATTTGAGGGCTAGTTTTAAAAAAGGTTAAGGCAGAGCCTTTCAATCTCAGTGATATTATTCGAATTTTATCATTATCGGTCCAGTTCCCCAATGCTCCTACATTTTCCACTTGAGAAAGAAAATCTATGATGGTAATTTTTGAAGTATCGCCATGCCATGTTTCGATTACACTTGCAATTGCAAAATCTTTCACAGTCATGGGCGTTGGGACACTATCTTGTCTCAATTGTCGTGAAACATCATCAACTGCAACTTTAGTTTGTTTCTCAAGAGTGGGGGTTCCTGGTTTACCGTCTTCACCCATTTTAGCTATTAATTGACTATTCTTCCTTGTCACAGTTTACGACATACGAAACTACCGATGCAGGGTCTGAAAGCTCTAACTCTCCCCTCCCCACTGGAGTTGTATTTTGGTAAGAATTAAAATCATGAATTAAAGTCTCCTCAAGGTTTTTTCTCTCATCTGGACTAAGATGTTTGGAGAAAAAATGTTCTTCCGATCGTCCAGTATTACCTTGAAACACTCTATAATAAAAAACGGTTGTTTGATTGACTTCTTTTGAAACAACTAAGAAATGATATTTATTGCGATTAATCTTACTCAAGGACTTGTAAACATTAAACATGCATTTAAAAATTTCATCTCCCATTTCAAAAGAATTCAAACGCATTCAATCAGCGAATCTGATTTCAATTTTTGTTACTTTAATTCTTTGTACACCTCGTTCATCACTGTAATTGGTATACCCATTTATGTACCCTTCTATTATTCTCTGTACCAGGGAGCGTAAAATAGATTCACAGCCTTCTAGTAACGTATTTGAATCTACTATTGGCAAGTAGTACGTAGGGTTTGAGCTAGATTCAGCTTCAGCCATATCATAGTGATGCATGAAATTGTTTTATTTACGATTTCCGATTCATGACCATATAATCACTACTCTGCGAAACTACTGGTTTAGCCTTCACGACTGGTTTGGGTGTATCATAGATAATTTCACTCGTTTTCGTAAAATTTTCACAAGGAATTTTCGTCTTAGAGAAAACTTTTACTCCCGGTTTAGACAAATTAAGTGGCGCAAGTGTGGTCAACGAAACCGATTGAGTTGGTGGTAGAGTATTAGTAGTTATACTTCGAGGTTCATGTACGTACTCATAGAACGGGAATAAATCAGCAGCAATCAGAAAATCAATAGAAGCAGGTTTGTCATAATCAAGATCAGCAAGGATCAAGTAATTGAAACGATTACAAACCTTACTAGGAATAGTGAAAGAAGGCATTTCACTCGTAATCTGTGAGAGAATAACAGCTTCGGTATTCAATATAGGATTATTAGAAATTCGTGGTTTGATTGTGCATGAAGACGAACCTTTGATATTAGAAATGAAACTCTGACCTAATCCAGCAAAGGGAAGATCACATTTTTTAACCGTTAAACCAAGTCAAAGTATGCAAGAAGCAGTGATAAATGAAGTTTGAGCTCCAGAATCAATTAGCGCATGCACTGGGATATATTATTCTCCTTGTGAGCTCTGAATAGTTTGTACAATCGCAGTACCCAGCATTACGGTACTTTTACTAGGAATCGGACCATTACTGTGTAAACAAGCAGTAGGTGAATTGTTTTCAGTGGGTTGACGCTTAGAATTCAAAGTAGAAATAGAGCATGATTTGTCAAAAGAATCCTTATCCTCAAACACTGCAGTTGGATGCTTTGTAGTGTGATGACGTAATGAACATATTGAACAGCAGTGTGTGGAAGGACATGAATTGACCATATGATTTCCTTTCAAACAATTGAAGCAATGTTTCAAATCTCTGATAATATTCTTGCGTTGAGTAGGAGTCATTTTAGAATACTTAGAACAAACATAGGTTGTTCTCCAGATTTGCAAACAGGACACATTTTACTAGCATGATTAGGTGAATGTATTTTTAAATATTTGAAGTATCATCGGCTGTGAATGTAAACACCTTTTTTGGAGTATTACGTTGATAATTACTCTTATCAGATGACTCTCGTGATCTTGAATTATCATGGTAATTCGTTGAATCTTCCAGAGCATGAACTTGTTTTTGAATGAATTCAACTAAAACTTTGAATCTAGGAAGCTCTTGGGAATTTGATTTAAGTTCAAATTGTTTTCATGTTTCTAACGGTAAACAACAAAATCCCAAATGAGTGAGAATAAATTCACTCAAGATGTCAATATTCAAAGCTTTCAAAGCAACAACAGAGTCTTCGAAAGTGGAAAGGAATTGATAGAAACCTGCAATGGATTCCCTTTGAATAGTTTTAAAAGATAGAATAGTTTCCAATAAATCGGAGCCTAATAATCGATTATTTTGATATATGGTTATTAAACTATTCCAGACAATTTCGTAATTATCGCTAGTCAGCGGTAGGCTTCTAACTAAAGAGAGTGAAGGTCCGGATAGTGCTGACAAAAGATAATAAAATTTCTCTACAGGATCGATGGAATTATTCTCATGAATTAAAGCTTTGTATTTATCTCTAAACAATGGCCAGCTCTGTAACGTGCCATCAAAGGAAGGCAACGTTATCTCTGGTAGACGAGCACGAAATTGTTTGACCTTGCTTGTTGTTGCAACTTGCAAAGCTTTTTTCTCAGTTGTGAATTCACATCCATCATGAAATACTTGAATTTCAAAAAACATATCTTCAAATGCGGTTAATTTTTGAAAATCATTTTCTTTGGGTGGAGTACTACTTGCCTCAAGTAAATTGATGTGTTCTGTGATATCCTTGAACTCATCATACATTGAATCAATTTGTTTATAACAAGAAATAAACTGCCTCTCATTTTTTTTATCTTTAACTGATCCAGTTAAACCTTTGTGTTTGGTAAGATCAAATAATAATTGCAATTTTTGGAATATTTGAGCTTGTTTTGCTACCAAAAAACTCAATTTTGCAGTTTCTGTCATCATATAAGTTTGAAAGATACAATAAACTATTCATAAGAGTATTTAGATTCATACAATAAAAATAGAAAAAAATAATTGTGCAAGAGCATTGATGACAATTATTAATAATAATAATTTTCTGAACAAGAATTCTGAAATTTGTACTGTATTACTATAGGTTTGATTCATCAATTTGGCCAAAGGAGACCATGTTAAATATTGAAGACTGTAAAAAAACTAAAAGATTTCGGTTACAAGTTTGTTAGAAAAATAGTAGGCCTAGGTGAAGGGAAGGGAATTTGGCACTTATGTTGTCCTGCGAGGGATTTTCAGGGGCACAAATAACGTTTCCAGTGGTGGACATTTGAGACAGCAAGGGTCTCCACGTAGACGGCACGGTCTCGTTGAAGAAGAATAGAGACAGCACGGGTCTCGAGCTAGCTCACGTAGCCGGCATGGCATACAACCATATAGTAGAACGTTCAGTTGTGCACTGAATTGTAGAACAGCGAAATACAATATTGTGGTATTGTTCTTCACCTTTATCGCAAATTGCGTGATGCCAGGAATGGGTGGCAAAGGCAAAATAGAAAGAGAAATAAGAGAGTGAGAGAGAAGTAGGATTGAACAACAATAATTAGCCAAATTCACAAGTAAATGTCTATTATCATGAGCGAACAAGAAGGAACAACTTAATCTTCTTCACCTAAATCATCCAGCTCATTAAACACAAGACTTTTATCATTGATGGCCAGTTAACTGTAAAAAAGGTGGAATTGGGGATCAATGAGGTTGAACGTGGAGAGGAGATCTTTCTTTTTCTTTGGGTTCATAGGCAATGGCCCAGCATAGGATACTGGCAATTCCAAGTTCTCTGGACGACCCTCTTACCTCTCATTTTTCCCAGACAAACTACACACAAACTGACACCATAATTCTGAATGTTTCACTTTCATCACTGTGTAAAATACGGTAACAATGAATAAAACACAATCACTTTGAATAACTTCAAAAATAAAGAAAATATTCACTTTGAATACTTTATTTCTTTGACTCATCATCACAAGCACAATTCCCAACATAACCTTTCATTGCAACTCAGAGCGCGCGAAAAGCAACAATGTCTGCCAACCTCACAGCTACATACATTACACACTGCTACTGTTTTTATCTACTAAGGAGTTGAATTTTTTTGCTCTTTCAATTCTTGCATGGTCACTATCACACTAAAGGCAAGTATGGCCAGGCAGCAAAAACTTCTCATCGATTACCTGAACAGTTTTCTTCTTGGTCAGAGTATAGGAAAACATTGCTGCAATGTTGATGTTGCAGTTTCGCCCCCCACAAGTGTATGTGTGTCACATACTGTATATTATCTGAAAGATCGATTATCTTTTTGAAAACACAAGAGGAAATGACATCAGACCCTCTGCCAGCATCAATTTTACTCCACATACAGCAATAGGAGGAATCCTGATCATTTCAACAATTCCTTATTTTGAGGTTGTACATGGACAGAAACCTCTTGTAATAAGCAATATTCGATGAAAGAAAGGTACAGGAAGAACCTGTTGGAAATCAAAAACCAATACAGTTCTGTTGTCAAAGTAGTTGGCAAGATTTTTGTGGACACTTATATCAGAAACAATTTGGCAATCAGATTTGTTGGAGGCTTGTCTTTTCTTTAACCTTTTGGTACTAGCACCCTCTGGCATCACATGAGTACTCACGTGTTGCACTTTTCACAACATACCTTTTTAACTATTTTTAGTAACCTGAATGTCTCAATATTGGTTTATCAAATTATGAATTTTTGTTATTTCTCAAAACCTTACATGATTAGAAAAAGAATGAGGGGTAAGAAATTATAGGTTTATAAAGTATATACTTTTTTTTCACAACATTATACTTTTTCACATATATGTTATAATGTTTAAAATATCTTGATGTTTTGTTGTCTTAATGTATTTTTTTCTTGTCTTATTCAGTTTCACTTTTTTCATCTCCATTGTTTACTTCTTTACAGCATAAACAAATAGTCTGTTTCTCTACATGTTGTTTACATACAAAACCTGAACACGAAGTACACTTGATTGATGCTGAGGAATTTTTGGTCCTACCACATAACCAGCAGGTTCCTTTCTTCTTTGCTGGCTGTTCGGCTACCTCTTCTTCTTCTAATGGCTTTCTGTATCTTGCTAAGAAAGAATACAAGTCATGAGGCAGTGATTTTATTTTAGCTCTTGATTCCAAATGGCTTCTCATCAAACTCATGGCAAGGTTTTTTGGAAGACTTTTCTTCTTGGAAGGCCTTGGCCATTGATATTAAAATTTGAAATGACCCTGGCATTGATTTCTGCAATATTCATAAGAATGAAAAAGAGGGCTAAAGGCCACCGTCTTGTGATTCTTGAAGCAGAATAAGGAGCACACATTTTGTCGCATGTATCGACTTCTCCTTTAGTCTTGTAATCAATAATTATTTCTGGCTTACCAGTGTCAAGATATGTGACTTTAGAATCATGCATTGTCGATAACAGTACAACCCCTTTGTTCTTTTTAGTGACATAGGAAACTAAAGTTTTGTCAAACTGAAAGCCATACATAGAACTTCCAACTTCCTTACTTTTGTGAGGTAAAAACGACGGAGGTATTGCTGCTTTGTTTTTCTTTAGAGTCCCGATACAAGTCAATCTAGGGCGATTCCTCCATGTAGGAAGTGAGGAAGTTCCTACACTTTGATACAGAATAATAATAATGTCTTCATAGTGTATCTATAGGTTATAGAAGCATGCGAATACATATCAAGATATTATAGAAAATACGGAATTGAAAGATACAGAGCAGTGAGGTTTTGCAACATAAGAAGGCTTGTAGCGTTGTAGGAAGTCTAATCTATTCCTACAATTCGACACTAGCGCTGCGCTGCATGCTAAGTGGACGCGGAAGGAACTACTCGTATATGAATGATTGAATAAAGTCCTTCGTAAGTAGCTCCTCAACCACATGGATTATCGAAACGAAATAATCGATATTTGATCCAATCGATTGACTTGCTGACAATGTTTCTACTTTCTGCAAGACCTAATGAAGTCTCCATACGGACACGGACAATATTTCAATGTAAATAGTTTGGAGGCTGAGTTGTCGTGATTTACTCCTCTTCTTCCTTCATTAACTGCATTTCTAAATTGAATGACTATTTAACAGGGACATTCATTGAAAAAGCAGGAGTGATCCGTGGTCTAGTGAATAGAGTGCTTGCGTAGCAGCACAGAGATCCCGGGTTCAATCCCTCTCATAACCAAAAGTTTTTTAACCAGATCACTCCCGTGTTATCGGATGGGCACGTTAAACTGTCGGTCCCGGCTCAAGTATGACAGTCGTAAGGCCCATTGACGGCTTAAATTATATATTCAGGCAGTGGGACCTTCCCGCAAGGGACTCCCCACCAACAAAAGCCATACGAATTTACCTTTTTTTTATTGAAAAAGCAGACTAATTCATCTAGTGCTCACTATCCCAGCTACAAAGTGCTTCTGCCGAACGTACCTTTTCGGCTCTTAAACGCATGAAAAAAACACTAGGAGTTCAACCATCAAAATCGACTCAATGGACTAGCTTCCCTGTGTATTGAAAAACAGTATTTCAAGAAATTGATGACGGAAGCAAAATTCTACGACTCTGTCACCAAAATGTTTGCTTCAAAGAAGGATCGACGAATCGAATTAAATTAAAAGTAGACCATGATGTGAGTAACTTATCATTTTGAGTTGTGAACTTGCATGTTGTGTTTATGTAGGCCTAAAGGTGCGTACAGATATACGCGCCGCGAACATGAGCAATAGCTTTTAATCAGCTGATGCCAAGCTTTTTATAACTATATCTTACAGTTTCTGTAAAAATACAGATATAATCAGCTGATTAAAAGTGAATTGCTCATGTTCGCGGCACGTATATTTGTACGCACCTTTATATGCCAGCATCCATACATTTGAATTTGTCTATGGCAGAAAACGTCAATGTGATCTTTTCCATTGCGACTATACTGGGGAGGGGGGTTGTAGCCCTACTTATACTTTTTGACTCCTACAAGTTCAAAAATCCACGAAGCGCCACTGAAGTCAATCCTCTTTCTAGTAAATAATCAGCCATAGGAATGATGGTATACAAATTGTCTGTAGTTACATTTTTGTGGGAATGTTCAATCGGTTTTACAATCCTTTTTACTATGTCATGGCTGCTGTTTGAAGCTTCATATTTCCCTGAGGGATGCTTTCCACAGTAAACCTCGAATTTACTGCAATAAAATGTCTTAGAATCACATAGAGCAAACATCTTTAGACCATATTTCGCTGGTTTGTTTGGCATATACTGAACAAATGAGAACCTGCATCTAAAATGATGTAAGATCTCATCGATTGTTTCAAACTCTCCTGTATTGTAACAGTCTATGCAGTTTTTTTACTAATGAGTCTTAACATAACTCTAATGGCTGCAAGTTTGTCAAATGTCTTGCATTGTTCCCTAGTGGTTTTATCATCAAAGCGAATACACCTCAGTAAGAACAGAAAGTGAATGTAGCTCATTGCTGCTCGAAGAATTGGTAATCCAGTTCCATCCTTAGCCAAACGTTCTCTTGCATTGGCATGTGAACCTTTTTCATCCCTATTAATCCCTCTGGATTAATTTTCCATCACACTTTCTTCAGCACTTTTCTACTGGTTTGAACATTTTGATCGAAATCAATACACCTTTTCTATTTTCAAACTCCAATCCTTGATCCTTTTTAAACTTTTATTCTTGTCTTCTCCTAACACCTTTCTTTATTTTTGCACAATGCATTCTCACTACAGTTTTTCATGTTTTCGTTTTCAGCTACTTTATTAGATGAAATCCCGTAAAAAACTGTCCAAAATTTCCTAAGAAAAAGTAATGAAGATGAGTATTGAGCATTAATATTTATTCACAACCATTGATACACATTATAACAGAATTAAAACACAATCATAGCATATGATTTCTGTAGTATAGAGGCCTACCATACCTCAAAGAGAGTTTGTGTTTGCCACAATTTCTTTCAACTCTCTACAATTTCCAATAATTTCTGCCTCATTGACCTCGACAATGGAAGGTTCTGTAGTCTGGCATGTCTCATTTTCAATAACCTTATTGCACATTTCTCTCTCATTATGATTGATTGTGGTGCATTCTGCATTCTGGTATTATACATTTTCAATAAGCCCATGATGTTTATAATCAACAGATGTATCCTGTAACAATAAATGGGTTGATCAGATATAAGAGTGAACTTAGCCTAATTACAACTTACTTTGTCAAAAGCAAATCAATTGCAAAGAAAAATGAATTAAATAAAATGAAGAATAACAGTGTTGTGTATCGAGATAATAAAACAATGATTAGAATTTAGATCTGGATTTATTGACTGACTTTATTTTTGGTTACAGGACATAGAACACTCTTGTGGCACGAGAGCCGTGCCACCTAGATCGAGAAATCTTATGATTGAGTTATGATCAAAATAATAATATAATCTTGAATCAATCTAGTAGACTAATACATGTGAATAGATGAGAATAATTTTTGTAGAAATACTTATTTAATAATATAAGCGTGAATAGTAGTTAATTGTGTATTCATAGTTCTGTATGTTGGTATAGTGACAACTATGCCTGTTTGGCGGGCTATATGACAATTACCCCCCTCCATAATTTCACACTTGAAGATTCAGTCTTACAACTGGACAAACAACTTGTGACAATTGCCGCACTGGACCGGGGCTGGAAGATTTTTACTAGGGTGCAAAATCATTTGAAGTGGTTTGTTATCAACAATGAAGGTGAATTTACGGCCAAATAAGTAGTAGTAGAATTTCTTACAAGACCAGTAGACTGCAGTGGCCTCCTTATCCAATTGTGAGTAATTGAGTATCCTTTCTCTGATTCTGTTAAACTTCGTGACACAAAAGCTATAGGGCGCTCTTCACCATTGATTAGGTGAGACAAAACTCCAGACAAGCCTACTGGACTTGCATCTGTGGCTAGACTCACTGGTAATGTAGGGTCAAAAGGAACAAGAACTTTGTCACTTGCAATCTCCTTTTTAACTTGCTGAAATGATGTTTCACAATGTTTTGACCATGAAAATTTGATGCCTTTCCGAAGTAGATTATGTAGAGGGAGTAGCATTGTGGATGCATTTGGTAGAAACTGTTGATATTCTAATTTTACTGGTTAGTGAAATGTGGATTTTTACTATTAACAATAGACGTTTTACTTTTACTTTGATTTATTACACCAAAACACACTACAAACATTTTACATAGCAAAAACCGACAACCTGAAATCAACGCCTTCTTCTTAGCTGACAAGCTCCCTCTAATAACCTCAGCCAGTGCCAACATAATCACAAATTGAATATTACTTTCCAACACCCTCCCTTTATTCTCAATTTGTCATTAAACTTACTTCATCAAATCAATTTTAAACAAACAGGATCAAAAAACAAGTATTATCAAACATTACAAATTTCATCATTTCAGATCATATTTCAAAAACAGGAATAATTATTAAACATCACACATCATAAGAACATGAATAAGTCACATCATTTTAGAACACCCTTTACGTATGTAAAGACAATTAGAGTATAACTTCTGAAATGAAAAATAACATATAGAAAAACTAAACAATAACACCACGTCTGAATTTTTCAAACTTGATTTTCTCAAGAGGCTTTGTTAAGCCATCTGCAATATTTTCTGAACTTTCAACATATTTAATTTCTATTCTGTGGTCCCTTAATTTTTCAATTAGAAAATGATACCATACATCAATATGTTTGCTTCTTTTATTGAACATTCCATTATTGATTAATTTTATGGCACTCTGATTATCCATATTTAGAACTACCTTGACTTCCCTTTTCAGTATATTTTCAAGTAAGCATTTTAAATATAACAACTCTTTAACACAATCAGCGACGGCAATATATTCAGCCTCAGTACTAGACATAGCAACAATAGGCTGTTTCCTTGAGCACCAAGCAATTGGTCCTCCAGAATAAAAAATTATATAACCAGAAATACTTTTACGAGTCTCGATGTCATTTGCATAGTCTGCATCACAAAATGCTTCAATAATGTTACTATTATTATCATCATCTTTCATATAAGCTATACCTTTTTCAATAGATCCTTTCAGATATCTTAAAGTTTGTTTAACATTCAGAACATCATTCCTTGTATAATTTTCCAGGTGTCTACTTTCAAAGTTGATTGCCAGAGCAATATCAGGCCTAGTTTTACTTGATAGATAAAGCAAACTGCCTACTGCTTTCCTCATTGGAAAATTACTGACTTTAAAATCATTAGTTGGATTTTGATTAGCCTGACTAATAGGAATACTAGAAACTTTGGCATCAGTCATATTATACTTGTCAACAACTTGATTTGCATATTTTGATTGCTTCAATACAATTCTATCAGATTTTTCATCAATTGTCATCCCTAGGAAATATTTAGGTTCATAATCAATTTTTATTTCAAAATGTTCACTCAACTTAATCAATAATTTTTTCATTTCCACTTCATCTTCTCCAATCACAATACCATCATCAACGAACAGCGCTAAAATTATCTTAGAATCTACAGTCTTAAAAATACAACGCTCAACACCAACAGCTATTAACCCATTCTCAGCTAAACTGTTTGAAAAACACTGGTTCCACTTCAGTGGAGCTTGTTTTAAACCATACAAGGCTTTTTCGAGTTTTACTATTTTATTTTCATCAAATCCCTCAGGTAATTTCAAAAAGATTTCTTCATCAAGATTACAATACAAAAATGCAGTTTTGATGTCAAATTGCATCATCTTATAACATTTATTGGCAACAATAGCAAAAATAAGTCTCAAAGCTGCATTAATAATCTAGACTACTGGACTAAATGTTTCATTGTAATCAATTCCCTACTCTTGTTCAAACCCTCTTGCATCAAGTCTAGCTTTATATTTTCCATTATCTTTGATAGTAAAAACCCATTTACTACTTATTATTTTAGAAACTATAGAATCATTATCCTCAACATACACCCAAGTATTATTTTTCAATAAAGACATTTTTTCTTCTTCAATTGCTTGTTTCCATAAGTCCTTATCTTTCCCTGCTACAGCTTCCTCATAACTAAGCATTACATAATCATTAAGTCTTACAGGAATTCTCCTATTCCTTTGAGGTCTTACATCATTGATTTGATCTACATTTTCTTCTACATTACCTGCTTGATCTTGTTTTACATTTTCACAATTTTCTCTTATCTCATCAACTATTTCAACTAAAGAATCATCAGTGTTACAATCAGGAATTTCATCAATAATTTTTACTTGTACTTTACTCTTATTACTAACAGCAGATTGTATTTTACATTGAGCTTGTTCTGAAAAAACTACATTTCTAGAAATAACTATTTTTCTTGCTTCAGAATCTCACAATCTATATCCATTTACAGTATACCCAATGAATATATATTTCTTAGTTCTACTGTCCAATTTTTTTAAATGACCTGGTACATGACTATATGCATCACTCCCAAAAATCTGGAGTCTGGAAAGATCAGGTTTTCTTGAATTCCATTTTTCAAATGGAGTACATTCAAGAGTTTCAGTGGGACTTCTATTAATCAGATAGGCGGCAACCCTAACAGCTTCTCCCCACATTTCTTTATTTATCCCTGAGTCAAATAAAAGAGCCCTTACCTTCTCAACCAATGTCCTATTCATTCTTTCAGATTTCCCATTCAATTCAGGTGAATATGGAACAGTATATTCCAGCACAATACCCTTTTCCTTACACCACTCTTTCAAATTATTACTAGAGTATTCACCTGCATTGTCACACCTAAAACGACCTATTTTCAAATTCCATTTTGATTCTACCTCAGCTGAGTAATTTTTTATGGCATCAAAAACTTCATTTTTCTGTTGTAATAAGTATACCATAACAAAGTGAGTATAATCATCCAGAAGTACAAGGAAATATTTTTTCTTGTCCCAAGTGACTGGGTCAATAGGCCCACAAAGATCAGTGTGAATTATTTGAAGTGGCCTAGTAGCCCTTTCTCTTATACTACTAAACGGCTGCCTTGTTTGGCGAGCTGTTACAATAAGTTGTGACGTTAGGTTGAATAGAGTCTTCTTCTCATCTGGCATTGACTCCCAGGCACTGATGAAATACTTGAATTGTTCTGGAATTACACAAAGAATCTTTGAAATTAACATATCCTCTGTGATTTCGTTTTTTAGATTTTAATAATAATAATAATATTTTATTTATTCAATACAGTATCAAACAATACAATTGAATATCGTCATTAAAATGAACTTATACCTAAAAAAAATACTAATTTTCATGTTATACATAATATCACAGGCTATAGTCACAGTTTACAGTCTTGTATCAGTCATATTTTCAACATAGTAATATTTAACATTGTTATTTTATAATATATTCACAGCCTAAATATGATTGTCACATAAAAAGTCATTAACACTATAAAAACATTTGTTAGAAAGGTAACTGTATAAATCTGTTTTGAATGTTTTGTTTCTATGATCTAAACTACCAGGCAGTTTATTCAGGAATTTTGTCCCAATGTAACTGGTCTTTTTTTCAAACATAGCTAGCCTATGAGGTTGCACAGTCAAATCATTTCTATTCCTTGTATTGTGAGAGTGTACCTGTGCATGAGTCACAAATCTATCAATATTTTTTACAACATACAATATTGTTTTAAAAATAAAAATGCACGGTACTGTTAATATAGACATTTTCTTAAAATATTCTCTACAAGGATGATTAAACCCCAGGCCCGCCAAGTACCTAATAGCACGCTTTTGTAGTACAAATATCTTGTTAATATTCTGTAATGTTGTGCTACCCCAGAGCTCTATACCATATGAAATATGAGAGTAAATCAGTGCATAATATAATGTTTTTGCTGTTTCATTGGGCACATACCTAACCATGTTCCTTAATACAAACAGATTACTACTGATTCTAGTGGCCAATTCATCAGTATGCACATTCCATGAGAGATCCTTGTCTATCATTAACCCCAGTAGGTTTGCTTCTGTTACATTTTCAACCATTGAATCGCCAATACTAATCATAGGCTGGAAGAGATGATTTTTAGACCCAAATTGAATACACTTACTCTTTTGCGGGTTCACTGCCAATTTTGACTCATTATAATATTGTGCAACCAAATTTGTTTTAACATTAGCTTCTACCTCAAGATCATTCAAGTTTTTGTTGTTGAACATCAATGATGTATCGTCAGCGTAGAGTGTAATATTCAAACCTACTGGGACTGAGGCTTGCACATTGTTAGTGTAAAGGACAAAGAGCAATGGGCCTAAAATAGAACCCTGTGGCACCCCTCTTGTAACACTCAATCGCATCGATTGAGCTACATGAGACTGAGATTCAACTGTAACAAATTGAAACCTATTTGTCAAATAGGACTTGATTAGACAACTACAGATTCCTCTTATTCCAATATTTGAAAGCCTATCAAGAAGTATGTCATTATCAACGCTATCAAAGGCCTTTGAAAGATCCATGAATGTACCGATAACAAAGTTTCCCTTATCGACCTGTTCAATAACATTCTCAACAAAAGTGACCGCTGCAGTAATTGTCGACCTACCTTTTACAAAACCATTTTGACAAGCTGAAATTAAATCAAATTTTTCGAGGTAAGTCATTATCCTGGAATAAATTAGTTTCTCAAATACCTTTGACAGAGATGGAAGAATAGAAATAGGTCTATAATTTTGTATATCAGTTCTAGCACCTTGTTTAAACAATGGTTTTACCTTGGCAATTTTAAGTAGATCTGGGAAAATACCCGTTTTGAAAGCGTTATTCATTATGAATACTAGTGGTGGAGCTATTTCAATACAACATTCCTTAATCACTGTCACTGGGATATTATCAAATCCAACACTATTTTTCGTTTTGATACTTTTTATTATTTTTATAATCTCATCATTATTAGTTGGAAACAAGAAAAAATTTCTGTTAAAATTTGAATTTGAAGAAGAGGAGTCATTAATTTGTAGATTTGATTTTTGAGCCTTTAATTTGGGTGCCATTGATATGAAGAATTTATTAAATGCATCAGCTACCTGCTTGGAATCAGTTAAAATTTTTTCATTTTCTTTTAGTTCTATATTAGGCTGTGTTTGTTTTGTTTTACCTCTAAATTCATTAATGATTTTCCAGCTTGTTTTTGATTTATTTGAAGCTCTCAAAATTATATTACTCATATATTGCTTTTTTGCCTGAACAACTTCATAATCATAAATTTTTTTAATAGCTTTCAATTGCTCCATATCAATTCTCAAACCATTATTAATTCTGATTTTAGCCACTTCCAAAAGATGTCTTATTTGCTCAATTTCGTCGGTAATCCATTCACCTTTTAATCTCTTTTTGCTCTGAGTTTTTTTTCTTCTACATCTCAAAGGGCAATTTATGCCAAGATGAGACTGTAAAATTTCATGGAACCTCGCAAATTGGCTGTTTACATCTATTGCATTATAAACTGAAGCCCATGATTCACCACTCAAAGAGGTTTTTATTTTTATTATGTTTTCATTAGAACAAGTATACATTGGAATACCAAGTTGAATTTGTTTAGACTTGAATCTGGTGGAATCACGTGTGCCATGTGTGCGAAAAACCTGTGCAGTATGGTCTGATAACAGTGTATGAACAACCTGTACTGAATATATACCTTTTTCAATGTTAGTGACAATGTTATCAATTGCTGTTCTGCTTATTCTAGAAATTCTTGTTGGTTCTTTAATCGTGTAGTGTAAATCAAAAAGATTCAGAATATTTACAAGATTTCTATGTTCAGAAGAACTATCTAAAACATTAATATTATAATCGCCTGCAACAATGACGTTATTAGATACATGACTGCAAATACGATTAAATAAAATTTCAAGGTTTTCAAGAAATATATTAGTATCACCGCTAGGTGATCGATACAGACCTACTATAGCATACGGATCTCCATCAATCTTAAAATTGAAGCCACATATTTCAATATCCTTAATGTGACTCAAATCAGAAATATTAATAACAGTAAATTTATGATCAATAGCATTCAAAAATTCAAGACTGGCATACACGACCACTCTTCCTTTTCTCATATCAACTCTGCAGTAACTACACACTAGAGACATGTTATTGATAGGTAGGGAATTGATTTCATAATCTTTCAAGCCATGCTCGGTCAATATTAAAATGTCTGGTTGTTCATCCTCCACCAAGATGTCTAAAAGAGCTACCTTACTAACTATTCCATCAATGTTTTGATGTATTATTTTCAGACTATATGAGTCTTTAAAATATCTATTATTAATAGTGTCTTTGACAAGGTATCTTCTATTATTATTTTCTTCCACACCCCTGTCACAGCTTATTAGTTTCCCTTATCATTTAATAATTTGAAAACGTTATCACACATTTTACTTAGACTAGTTGAGCCCAACCTATTCAAATGCAAACCATCTTTGCCTAAGCCTTCTCTGGTGTTGATGAAACTATTGGGGTTAACAAATAGTACACCCAATTTGGCACATTCACTTCTGATGGAGTCATTAATCCTCGTAATGTATGAGTCACTCACTGAATGCCTTAGTATTATTCCGCTGATTATTAATCTTGATGTACTAAAACATTGCTTGGCTGTCCTTATCATGTTCCTCATCTCATTCACCATGGATTCTTCAGATTCTCTGCGGATTGAATTTGTTCCTACATGAATTAATACACTTTTATAATTCTGTGCTGACGATTGTTTATATTTATGTTCAATCACTTTAGTTAGCTGCTCGATGCGTATTCCAGGACGAACATCAACAATACAATTTTGAGGAGTCACGTTTCTAATCATAGAGTCGCCCAAAACTATATTCTTATTTTCATGAAATCTACGTTTTTTCTCCTGATATCCTGTAGATTCCCATTTGCGACGGTTGTGTTCATAACTGGTTGTATCCAGCGCCGGAAATTCATCGTCATTAAAAATTGGAATGTTTGATCGCTTTGACCGAGCTTTTCCAGAATATTCTAGTTGACCACCAACATCAAATCGCCTAGATTTAGATCTCAACAAGTCTTCATACTTATTTTTCCACTTATTGGCATCATCCCTAGACAAACTAACTTCACTCCTAAGAGCATTGTTATCTGCATTCAAAGTTTCAATTGTCGTAGACATACATCTAAGCTGATCTTTGACAGATAAATTCTCTTTTTCAAATTCAATCATCATTGACTCAATGTGCTTCTTTTGTTCTTGGAGGGATTCAATTTGCTTTTGTAAATCTTGAGAATGAGCTATTAAATCATCGCGTTGTTGGAGAAGCTCAACTGTTTGCAAGCTTGGAGAAGAACTTGTTGAGATTGTTCTTGAAGTCGGTGTGTTTACACTCATATCACATGTCAAGGGGGAGTTATTTTGCCACTGCCAGGAGTAGTTGGTTTCATGTTCATCAACTTTTTATTGCCTACTGGAGTTGTCTGCTCTATAGAAATGTCATCGTTAATATCAATATCCTGATCAGGTGCAGTATGATTATGCAAACCACTTTTCTCCAATACTTTATGCATTAAGGCGTTCGTTTTCAAAGTTGCGGGACATCCATTGAATAGACACCTAAACGAAACTCTCCCATCCAACATTGTACGTTCTTTTCGGTAATTAAAGCCATCTATCTGAATAGCAACATTATTCCTCTGTGTTGTGAATTTCTTTATTATTGAAGACATAATGATATTTAAAAAAATCACTAGCGATTATGCACAGTTGTTATTATTCAAAAAGGTAATGAGTGATGGCGAACTGTTCATGAAAAATTATGCAAAAAATATGGAATTAAAAAGTGAAAAGGAAAAGGATAGGAAGAAAAATGCCAAGAGAGCTGTCAAGGCAGAATACGGAAGCTCCTGATTGGGAAGAGAAAAAGGTTAAAAGCTTTGAGTCTACTTTATACACTCTACTTTCTACGTTTACTATCATAGTCTCATTTATTTGAGGTAAAAGAGTGAAACATTGTTGACGAAAAAAAGTTCAAAAACTGCCGCGCTAGGTTGTCATAGTAACACGTAGCCTAGATAAGAACCAGCAATATAAACAAAAACCAGCTGGAGATTATCTGCTTTGAAACAGTCAGCGGTAGTATAGATAACTTTTCAGATTGTTGCCGTTATCAGAGTAGGACTTCCACTTTCGTTATCACTCCTGAAGCCGGTAGTTGCTCAGTTACGATAGTCCTAATAGAACCACAAAGTCGAATTAGGAACAAGAAATAGCACGTGTAGTGTGTAGGTCTATGCCGGTTAAGAAAAATGGAGTCAAAACGTTCAAAAACTGTATTTGGTACGCATATTTAAATCACTGTTACTAGTCACTCACCCGTCATGCAGTCATGGAATTCACTGAAACAGGTACTTAGAACTTTCATAAACTATCCAAATTCTTCCAATCTTTTATTTCTTTCAAATAACCACTGTAAAATGATGAAAAATACGGAGCAAATAACTAAAACAACATTACAGGGCAGCCCAGTGCTACCAACCCTCCCTGAAGAATTGACATTTTTGTAGGTTGATGTGTAGGTGTCATCAAAACATTGTCATCAAAATATACAGCTGTTCCTTCTAGGTCCATGAGAGCATCATCCATAACCCTTTGAAATTCATTAGGAGCAACTTTGACCCCAAATGGCAATTTGTTCACCAAATGAGTTCCTAGATGAGTCGATACAGTGAGAATCTTCCGGCTGTCTTCATCTACCTCCAAATGATGAAATGCAGGATGAATATCCAGTGTACAGAAATAATGTCCACCCTTCATTTTATTGAAAATCTCCTCAATTCGAGGTATTGGGTATCTAGCACTCTTTATCTGATGATTGACAGTTGGCTTATAGTCACAGCACAAACGGATTTCCCCATTTGGTTTTGGCACAACTAGAATAGGGGAACCCCAATCAGAATAGTTTGTTTTTGTGAAAACTCCTTCTTCTTCTAATTTTCGTATTTCTCGTTCAATCTTGTCTTTATATGCATGCGGTACTGGTCTAGGTTTTAAGAAAATTGGGTTCATTGAAGCTTTAGGAATCAGGGAACGCTTGTAGTTAGGAATGGTGCCTATCTTAGGTTGAAACACATCGGGGTACTCACTGACTAACTCTTCTTTTATAGTATCAACATGTACTTCCGGAATCTACCTCAAATTCACAAAACTTATCTCCAATCTTGACTGTCATAATAAATTTAGCTGAATCTTCAATTTCTGATGTATATTTTACCTCTATTACTTTGGAAACTGTATGTAGTATTTCCTCATCTTCTTCCAAATTCTCTTCATCAACTAACTTTACTTCTCCTGCTTTGCTTTTAATTAATGTAGTTAAACAAACCTTACTAACATGACCTTGGCAACCACAAGACAAACACTTCAATGTGGCCCTATCTCTTTTGCAGTCTGATGTTTTGTGATTAGCTAAGCCATACCATATGCATAAATTATCAATTCCTAGGTTTTTAATTCTAGATTGTGATTTCTGTTTGAAAGGATGTGCTTTTCCTGTGGTCCATCTTGAACAATTGTTACTAGACTGATATCCTATCTTATTTATGGTATTTGGAACAGAAGTGATTTCTTTGTTTCCTTGCTTGGATGCTTCCAAAGAGAGTGCAATACTGCAAGCTTTTTCAAAAGAAAGGTTATCTTCTTGCAGTAATTTTTCATGGATGTGACTATCTATTAGTCCTCGTATGAATTGTGCTCTTAAAAATAGTTCAGCCACTGATTTCCTGCAATCTGCGTTGCATCAGTTAAATTGGCAGGTAGAGGTTAAGTTACGTAATGCTGCAATGTAATCGGAAATACTTTCCATCTGGTTCTGAGACCTACTAAGAAATTTGTGTTGTTCTTTATATTGGGTGCTGGACATAAATGTTGGCTTAGTAGAGTGATTAATTCTGTATAACTCTTTTCCAAAGGCAAATCTGGTGCAGTTAGGCTGGATAAAAGCATATAATGCTTAGCTCCAATACTGTTGATGAGGACTCTAGTTAGTGTTTCTTCCTTAGTAATATTTTGTAGCTGTTAGAAATTTTCTAACCTTTCTTTATACAATTTGAAGGTTTCCTGAGCAACAT
This sequence comes from Nilaparvata lugens, assembly GCF_014356525.2. NCBI lineage: Eukaryota > Metazoa > Arthropoda > Insecta > Hemiptera > Delphacidae > Nilaparvata > Nilaparvata lugens. The sequence goes on along the minus strand of NC_052505.1, from coordinate 67,137,327 downwards.
AAAAGCTGTTGTTCCTTTTCCAATATAATTCATAATAAGTTTGGAATTATTTTATTTCTATGAATGCATAAATAAATAAATAAATGAGTCAATTCTATTACACATTGGCAAATAATCTGATAATGAGATCCTTCCAGATTAATTTTTATCAATGATTAAATTGAGGATCCATCAATTATTGTTATACTTTTTTCAATTCAAAGTGAAACTTCAAATCAAATAATTTATTATTAAATCACCATACCATCTATTCATATGATTAGTCCATTAATAAAAATTAAAGTCAAATAAAATTATTCTTTATATCTTCTGGATTAATAATTGTAACTTACTGGAAACTGGGTATACAGAAAAAAATATTTCATGCTTTTTTCTATTTGACTACTTGCTAGACAGCCATATTTATTTCTGAGTACAAAATTCATAAACTCAAATAATGAATAGATCACGAAGAAAACAGAAACCTCCATAATTTATTTCCTTTCAATAATATATTTTATAGAAAAGAAATATAAAGTAATAAATTTGTTGACAGTGTGTGACATAATATATCCCAGAATGACAATTCAATTTAATTCAATGGAATTGATGAATGCAAATTATATAAAAATCTGCATAATAAATAATTTACACATTCTATGAAACTTATTTAGTAATAGGCTATATCATTTAATAAATAGTCTATTATTTTTGCAATTACTATAACCCACTATTAGCTATCACTATATGAAAAATTACTAATAACTACTGATACTATTCTAGCATATTATGATAATATACGGTTAAAAGAATTTATCTTTTTTCTATCTGTATGAACTTGTGACCCCCGTGGTTCAGAGAACTCGCTCAAGAACTGTTTTGCATTGTAATCTTTGAAACCCTCAAATTTTGATTATACAGAGTTTATGAAAATTACTAAAGCTGCTAAATATTTCTCTTACAATAATAATTTGACAGCAGTTTCCATTGGGAATGTCATTTGAAATGAAAAATTACTCTAAAAATATTACTCTGTCGCTTCAACATCTTTGACACTCAAAGATTTTTTTAAATGTTTGATACATGATTTCGATACATAGTTCCAAGAGAAAATAAATAGCCAAAACCGCAAATTGATAATTATATCAACCCATATCATTTTGTTGATACAAAAGTTGTAAAGTATAATGAACCAGCTAAAATCATATTATGTCAGTGTGTGTGATTGCTCCCAAATCAACGTTAGTAGACAGTCTACTAACTTTGCTCCCAAATAACTTCAGATGATGTTACGAATGAATGAATGGAAAAACTGTAGTAATTGCATGCAAAGAATTCTTCAGCTGACCAAATGATAGATCATAACAATTTTTTTCTAATGCACTTTCAATGTTATTCTTATATCCTGAAAAAGGACAAAAGAGTGAGTCAATTTGTTGTCCAACAAACTTGACCTGTAAAAGGGTTCGGAGAATATGTGTTCATAATTTGAGAAGATTGATTAATTCTTTCTAAAGTTATTGTAGAACATACAAACAGACGGACAACGACTTTGTCTTTCAGTAAGTCAAAAGTTAAAACTCACGCTAGTTCAATAATTATTCTATACAAAACCACTATAAATAAACAAAATATATTCACCAAGCTTAATTTATCATGAATACCAATAGAATATATGAGCACAAAGTTAAACAATAATATTCAACATTCCATAATAACATCTATATTCACAATCAGAATAGAAAATACTTCGAAATTCATCAGTCCTTTAATGTTACGAAAAGCAATACTATGAAAATGAAAATACAATCGAACCTCTGTATAACGAAGTCGATTATCCCGAGAAAAAATTCGCTGCTGAGAGGTATTCGTTATTGAGAGGTTCTGTCAAGAAAACTGCCACGATCCTATGGATCTTATAATATCGTACCACCCTATCTTCTTCCTACCTGAATTGCCATTATTTTTAGTCTATTGACCTTTCTGCTGAAACTAAAGAATTCCTTGAAAATGACCGTCTGCTTCCTATACACACTACACTTTGTATGTTGAAGTCAAGAAAAAACTTTGTTGTTGAGAGGTCCGAAATTCGTTAAATAGAGGTAAATAAGCAGCAAAAACTCTAAAATGTCATGGGACCAGGTAAAAATTTGTCGTGTAGAGGATTTCGTTAGGTGGAGGTTTGTTATAGAGAGGTTCGACTGTATATTAGTTTGTTCAACATCTTACAGTTTATAATAGACAGGCCCTTATTCACAATTACTTGTGAATAGCTCCTCGAATAACAATGTTTTGAAATACTATTGTTCACGTAGGCTTCAGCAACACCTTTCTGCAAGAAGGGCGTTGGCAGTTGTGCGTGTGTCAAACTGGTTGGAATCTACAATCTACAAATTGACACCCTGGCTCACTAGAGCAACTGTTCAAAGGTAGTTTACAAAGAATAGCTGTCACGAAAGGCAATTCATTCATTTTAAACAAAGACAGCTCATTATTTGACATTGCAGTTGAGAGCGTATTGGAATATCAACATACAATATGATAAACAATATAAAACTAAATTTCGTATTAGGTGGATAAAACAATTCTTTTAGACTCAGTATGAGAAGCAGAAGGTGATATAATTGAAAAAAATAAAATATCCCTAATTCCATGTGCTAAAAATTTTTGTTGGAGAAGATGGAGATGAAGCCCTACCAGACTGTTCTAGGGTCCCAAACTTTGTCCAGGTATTCTATTGTCTAGGCCTACTAGGGGTGGATGCGTTTGTAATCGTGTTATCATGGTTCACTGCAGTTATCCTACAAACTTGTCCTGCACACTCGCACAAGCGCCAATTACAGAGCGGAGGTGCTCAATTAATTAAATTATTAATTAATTAATTCACACCTAATTTACTAATTATTAATCAATTATTTATAATCAATTAATTAAATTGAGGTGACATGGTCAATCACTTTATTATACAATTTTCGTTTGGAAAACTATTTATAAACCTTAAAGATAACAGTAAATCTTTTAATTACCATTGTATCATAAAATCAGGAAACGGGTATTCTACTTTATATGGTTATGAAATGTTTCATAACTATTAGTTCGGAGAACAGTAGAACTCGCTACACTCACTAACATTTATACTCATACACGACTGCCTATTCACACACAAACACACATACAAATTGGATTTAGAGTATGATGATATATGCAATAGGATCGGTGGAGAACGCTGAGAAATAGAAGTTCTCTACACTTTTGAGCTTACAAGCACGATTGGAAAGATAAAAAATCTTACAAATAGACGAACGCTGATTGACTTGAAACATAGAATTCGCTTCGCTCATTCAATAAACATACCTCAATCTGGTCTCCAACCCATTCCAGCATATTGCAATTCCAAACAAAAACCTAACCCCCTAAGCTACCCAACTCTAATTTTTCAACACAAAAATCTGTAACATCAACATGCATGAGCATAACGCCCACACAGCCGCACACAATCATGAATGTTCTATTCTATCTGGTACGATTTGTAAGGTGAAAAAACATACTGTAATACCACGATAAATATGAAGTATTAAATCACTTATTTGAAATATGAAAATATAAAGATAAAACTAAGTGAAAAACATCAGTGAACAACAATATTTACAAAAAATATGCACATACTCTATCACTACGCTTGGCCCTTGATGGAAAAGCTTCCTTCTGACTTGAACGGTCTTTGGCCAAACCAAAAACCTATAAACCCTATAACCCCATTTTTTAGGGTTTGTATGCATAAGAGAAGTCCAGAACCAATTTTCGCATGCAAAATTTCCTTGTACAGAGTGGCCCAAATACCTAATATGTCTGGTTCATTCTCCAGTTCTGAGCTATTACAATCAAATCCAGTCATTGGACAAAAAAAATCCTCTCCTTTTTTACTGTTTTACTGTATATAAAATTCAGAATAAAATGGAATCATTCAGACCTCTATAACTTCAATCAGTTCTATCCTACAGTTTTTCCAAAACGAGTAGAATTTCATGGAAAATCAATTTTGATAAATCCTATAGTATTCAATCAACAATATCTTCCGATTGTCACAATTCAAAAATGTATAATTCAACATCCTACTAGGCGTAATTTTGTGCTCTACAATCTGAGAACAGGTAGAACGCTCTATCTCAAAGATTTTCAGGACACCTCAAGGATCGAAATTTCATTCATAACTTTTGATACAATGTTCGGATCTTCCCGTACGCTCTTTCTTTTCGGCTTGTCAAGGTACCTAGTTGGAAATCATATATCATGAGTCAAGTTCCTAAGAGAAATGGGAAATTTTTTGTTGAGTGTACACTGTACTTCAACCCATATTCCATACACAGAATAACGACAATTTATTTATTCAATGCTGCATATCTTATGAAATAATACAGATATAAAATCAAAATCTAGTCAAGGATGTGAGGAATTTCCTCCTCTTCTCACTCCAATCAACAATACTTTCGATTTCAATACCATTAGAAAGTTACAACCGATTGAAAAAGTGACGATTGAAGTTTTACCATTCTTTCTCAATTTTTAAGTTCAAAATCGCAATATTGTGGATTAAATTAGATTGATTTAAATTTTTTCAATTATTGAATTGAAGTACATAATGTAATAAAGTTACAAAATCTGGCCACTCATTCACTTATTGTTTTCTAGTTCTTGTTGATTAGAAATAAAAATTAATCCTCTTTGTCACTGGAGAAGCAGCGTTCATGCGATCTGGAGAGTTGAGAGTAGCAAGTGATTAGAATAAGAAAAATGAATGTCTAGTCTATGTACTATTAGCAAAACAATGACATAGACATACATGCCTCAAGCCACAAATGCTGTCAGCAGTTGTTTTGCTGGGGGGAGAGAGTGGTGTGAACTGGTTTGTTGGAGAGGGAAGTGTAGGATGCCAATGACTCCCCACTACGTCCCCCTACTACAGTACTAACTCAGCTCAGACAGAAATCGTCATTTGCGTATACAAGCGCTTTCTACCGGTATAAGTGATACTACACATAAGGCGAAACAATAGTCGGTAAGAATGTTCCCTCTGATCCCTTCTCTGTGGAAAAGGCTTAATGCAAGTTGTAGCAGTGTGACGTAGATAGCGATGGCAGCAAACATGATACAACCAACGTGATACTGTATCATTCGACAGGCAACAGATGGGAAAAATCGCGGACACTAAGGGGCGATTGCTGAGATCGGGTCTGGCTAACCCGGCGCAACGTTGGTCTAGCGCAACTTTGGTCTTCTATTCAATTCAAATTCATTTTATTTTCAGAAAGTACATTTTACAATAATTATATTCCCCTGAAAATTACTCCTCTAATATGGAACAAGTCCTTGTTTAGAGGAGGAGTTAATACAACATTTAGTACAATTTGCAACAATTGGTACAATACAAGAAAGAAGTGGTTAATCTTCTACAGCTGTAGTTTAAGCCCAGGCCACATCAAACTCGCTCCCGCGGCGGTAGCGAAGTTAAAAAACTCGCTTTCCATGTTATTAAAATTGAGCAGGCCACACCGAGCTCGCTCCTGCAGAGGGAGTACCTCGGCGGTAATTTCACTTCACCGTGCCAGGCGAACTTTTGAAACATCTGCTGGTGGTACTACCGCAGAGGTAGCGAGCTCGGCCTGCCTTGCACAATTGAATAACATGGAAAGCGAGTTTTAAAAGTTTGCCTTCGGTAGCGCATGCGCAGGATACCTAGACTCACACTTGACAATGAGTCATTCGCATGTCACATTATTTCTAAGTAATTTTAGGTCTGTTCTGGCCAGAGAACTCGAATTGTAGCGCCAGAATGCCAGACTGCAGTTCTGCCAATAGTAGGCTTGTGTTTGCGCCAGCGCAGACTGTCCTGCTGCTTTGGCCTTGCGCCAGAATGCCAGACTGCAGTTCTGCCAATAGTAGGCTTGTGTTTGCGCCAGCGCAGACTGTCCTGCTGCTTTGGCCTTGTCGTCCTAGTTTTGTCTGTCTTGTCTCGTCAGCCTGTCTTGTTGCAAGACCAAAATTGTGTTTGTCATGTAATTTCGATCGGAAATTTCTTGTAAATAATTGTTTGAGTGTTGTGTGTGTGAATTATGAATATAACAGCGTAAATAGTATTGAATTGAATTAATTTGAATTTATAAAGAATCCAGTTTGAGCTTTGTTCAAAACACAGTGCATAGCCTGCAAGTTGAATGCGAAAAGGCAGCCCGGAAGCCAGAACCTGTCTTTTCCCAGACTTTGTCCCACCCTGAATTTTGACCAAAACACCTAATAAAGGCTTCAAAGGGCAAGTAGTCAAGATTGGAATAAATTTGGTGAGTTTTGCTCTTTTTTATTGTTCATTAATGCAGAGTTTAACTGTACAAATAACCTGGCTCAAATTGAAGATTAAATTTTGCCCCTTGTTTGTATTTGATTATTTAAATAGTAAATTATAGTCCTCTGGTAGCTCTAGCCTGAGCTTTGTTCAGAACAAGGTTGCTCAAATTAATTAGCGTCATGTCCACTGTCGATCACTTCTGGAGGGGATGTGCGTAAACTTGTGAAATTATACATCAAATTGGAGAGAATTTTATGCTCTATAAGCTCATGATCAGCATGTATTTTTCCCATCGATATTCAAAAAGTTATAAGAGCTAAAATAGCAAAAAATTGAGGGAAAATGTGTTTTTTTTTCAAAAATGTCACATCTCCTAACCTGGCGCCGCAGTGCAGGATGGTTTCTTACAGCTTGGCGTTGTTGTCATTCGAGATGGATGTCTGGCTTGGAAGTGTTTCGGCCGTATTGCAGGATGACAATGGTTGCCGGAAGATCAACAGCTGGATTTTTTTCGTTATTTTTTGTGATAGAGAAATTCTGATTGCAGATTCGTTCTCAGCAACCCCAAGTTTAGCCTAAAGGCTCAGAATGTCAACAATGTTTTTAAATAATTAAAAATCATCATGAAAAGTCATTAATATGGTAGTACACCACGTTTCTGGAAACTTTTTACTGGTGACTGGAGTTTATAGGCAACACAAAAATAAAAATAATTGTGAGAAAGAAAACTGCTGATGAACGCAGATAAGACCGCCACTCCATTGTTCTATTGTCTCGGCTGCTTGGCTGAGCCTGGCTGGAGGGATCAAATAACTGACTGGTTTGATCTTTCGTCTGTCCGCTAGGCGGAACTACGCCGACCATTGCTGGGTGGAAGATGTTACTGCGGCCGCTCGCATTCCCACCAACGCTGCTATTACTTGCTGTCTCAGCGCCTAGTCCGATTCAGCCAAGCAACCAGCCTGCACTGCAGAGCTAGGTTTAGAGCGGATATCTCGAAAAGTGAAAGAGATATAGAAAAAGTTGTTCAATATTATAGGAAATTATGTAAGCTTTAATTTCTTACAAATAGTCATGTCTGTAAAATGCATAGTTTTTGAGTTATATGCGAGAAACCGAAAAATGGTACCTTTGAACCACCCCCACCCCCTTAGCACAAGTGGTAGGGGTGGGGACTTTTGATATGTTTACCTCCTCACTACCCTAAACAGAACTGCGGGGTCAAAAATTGTCTTCCAAACTTTTCCCTCTACAACACTTCGTTGACTGGGCTAATTATCAAATAAAACACTAATATATCATGTTTGTACATTGTTCAATGTACATTATTAAATTTTAATATGCCAGTTGAAAAAAAAACAATTTAATGCAAAGAGAGTTGTTTGTTGTAAGAAATTTATTTACTCTACATTATAACTAATGAAGCCTACATTAGTAATTAGATTTTCCTGTTCTTTTTGTCAGAACATCTGTTGATAACGCCTTCATTATTTATTGTTACCGTATGTCATGATGAACAAAACAAACATCATTGCCAGTCCATTGAGCCTTTCTTCTACACTTCTCAAACATAGGTATGTCTTCAGTAGCCTGAGAGTTGAGAATGATCGTTCTGCACTTGCAATACTGAGTGGAAGAGTGAGAAGAATCTTGAGCAGAGATGTTATTAGTGGGAATAAGATTGGGTGGCAGATTTCAAATGCATTCACTGGAGTAGATGGGACACTACGGCCATTTTCAACTTCATGCTTCCATTTCACACTCCACTGAAAATGCTCAGCTTCCAGTTTTGTTACAAATTCTTCTTGATCCTCAATACCAATCACGCTGGCAAATCTTGCAAAATTTCTGAAATCAGATGTTAATGGTGAAGGGTTAACTGGAACACCAACATTCTGTGCAACAATAGTGGCAGGTAGAAGAATATTTAGTTTGAAAACATCAAGCACATCATCAGAAAGTCTTCAATAATCCAGTCAAGTAAGGGAACGTGAATGTTTCTCCTGTAATACTCCTCATGATTTGTAGATGGAGCGTTAGGCCGGTTCTCTGCCTCTGAGTAATTCGTGGTACCGTAATTTAAATTCCACACCTAATGATTAGGCAATTTCAGTAGCTCGCTCTATTGTACACAATGGTGAAATCCTTTACGACGTTGGTACATTTATTCATAAGAATAGATTTTATGTTAGATATTGCATTGGAAGCTGTCTGAACATCAAGATCTTTAGTTTGGAAGAGTGTACTTAAATTATGAGTGAGAACCAGAATTTCATTCAGACAACACAGAGCAGCAATGATGCACTCACTATCAGTGATGCTCACAAGTAAACTTTGGGGTCTTGGTGGTGATGTATCCCCTTGTACATACGACCAGTTGGACACAATCTCAAGGGCAGTGGTAATTTTCTCTGTGTGTCTAATGAACTTCAAAACTGCATCATGACGTTCCACCCAATGCGTATCACATAGATGAGTAAGTTGGCCCTTTAACACAGTTTTTAGAACCATCATAATTTCTTTTTGATGATCCATTAAAAAATGTTATAACCTCTCCCAATATTCCAAATGCATTGCGTACAGATTGATGGTGATTATAGCAAGGGCATCTTGCAGCATAGACTGCAACTTTCTAAATTTCTTGGATAGCTCCAACAGTTGCATAGACTGTTTCTCAGTACCGTAGTGTATTGCTCCCGTAGTGTATATTTGCATTGCTCCCGACTTTTGTTGATCTTAGGACAATCAGGCCGCTTATGTGAAGGGTCACCACAATTATAACAATAAATCTTCCTTTTATTGAAGTTTTGTGATGTAGTCTTCTTCATTATTGGTAAATAAAGCAGAAGTATTCATTGATTCACCAGCTCTAACATGGCGACGTTCACTTTCATTCATCAAGACTAACTTAACCTCTTCTGATGAAATCCTTTCTTCAGTTTGTTGATTGATTGAATATATTAAAGCTTTGTAATTTTCATAAACACCATTCATCATAATAAATGCTATCCATTTATCATCAATTGGCACATCAATGTCTGCTAGTTTTTGAACAGTCACCAATATATCTGTGAGGTATTCTTCAATCAACAAGAAGTTGTATTGTTTAATATTAAACAATTTTTGAGTTACTTAAAAAATACTAGCCATACTCCGACCCTCATTTATGCTGTCTTGAGGTTGTTCCAAGCTTCAAATGATGTTTTGGCATTTTGAACATAGATAAAACAGTTCAGCTTGATAGATAGATAAATTTTAGCTAATGCACTTTGATCACATAATTTATCAGTTTGCGAAGTAATAGTAATAGTTCCACTCACATAATCAAAAAGATGTTCAAGTGTAAGAAACATTTTCATTGTGATGCAATGCATGTGCTCCGCACAAATGGCAGTGGACTTGAGAAAGAATCAGTGTTAAATTAATTACAACTGGTGCCACTGGGGAGCTGAGAAACTGTACCAAACATTTATCAATTGCTCATTTTAATTTTTTCTTCTTATTTTGGACGATTCTTTCGAGATTTCCATCTTGCATTTTATATTTTCTCAAATTATTGATTCTGTTTTGTTAGAGTGGTACGACTGTCTGATCGAGCTTTCTTCATCAGAAAGCTATAGAAAATAACTTTATATCTTCATTAGAAAATATATAGAAAAAGTTGTGAGATAAATATTGTGAGAAATTATGTAAGCTTTAATTTTGTATTTAACAGTCTGTAAGATACATAGTTTTCTAGTTATATGCAAGAGAAACCAACAAATGATATCTCTGAACCACCCCCACCACCTTAGCACAAGGGTAGGGACTTTTGATAAATGCTTACCGCCTTACTACCCTGAACAGAACTGCGGGGTCAAAAATTGTCTTTCAAACATTTTTCTCTACAACCTTTCCTTGACTGGACCATCATAGTTTATGAAATCATCCAAATGATATTATTAGAAATTACAACATCTTCAATAAAATATTATTTAATTTATAGTTTTGTATGTGTCTATTATTTATTTCACTTCTAAATATATCCTAGAAACGTTTTCAACAATTGAATCAAACCATAGTCAATAATGCAATTTCAGTATTTTAATTTGGTACCGTACTACTCTGACACATCTTGAGCGGCATTATTTAAATTCTCATGTCATTCAATTTTCTAATATTACAATTTATTATTACTACACCATGAATTTTCCATAGTTGTGTTGGTTAATTTCCGAAAATATTAATTTTCTTTACATTTATAGTAAATTTTATAAATTGTATTTTCAAATATTATGTATATTTTATTAGTTAGATTGCTTGTTTGTATTTTAATGAAAATAAAATTCATCTGTTATTATTTATTTAACATTCTGTGATCTTAACTGTGAATACTGTAAAACATCTTTATATATTTATATCAATGCTACTACATTATTCCACTAAACCTCTTCCACAAAACATTTTTTTGTTTAGATTGTTTTAATTTCCAAACAAACCACCTCTGCTTCTTAGTAGCAATGGATACCACCAACATAATATCTACTATCTTCCCGACCAGCTTTTGTGTATTGCTTTAGTCCATGCTAAATCACCATCTCGATTATTTTTCGTTCATCTCGATATATCAAATATCCAATGGCTTGATGAAAATAAAACACAAAAATATAATCACTATAGTCTGTGCAAACCTTAATTGGCAGCATAGAGCTTTATGGCCATGCTAATCCTTACAAAAATAGGAGCGCTCTGATGCCGTTTTTCTGTCAATTCTATCAAAATGATAGAATTCTCTTTCTCCCACTCTAGTTCACAGGCTTTCTAACAGCACTATACTCCATTGCAGTAAACTGCAATCCAATGCCTAGGTAGTCCACATATTGGTCCAGTCGCTGGCCTAGCCTGGTAAGCTTGGCCGCGTTGGTCTTGCCATCCACACTGCGTGGCCAATTCAAAATTGCAAATTGAGAATGGAGTTGAGAACTGAACATATTAACTAAAAGGAACTCAATAGAGGAGTAACACAATAACAATCCACAGAAAAACCAGCAGAACAAACGACAAAACAGGAAACAGAACGCAATGGTTGACTAGTGTGGATGTGTGGTTTGCCAGTGCTGGCCTTCATTGGCCTACACTGGACTGGCCTCCGCTCAGGACAGGCCAATGGAGGCCAGCGCTGGCAAACCAACCATCCAAATATTGGCACAGGACAACGTTGGCCTTTATTTTATTGTGTTCCTTCCAGTTAATATTTTCCAATTCTATTTTCAATTTGCCATTTTGAATGCGGCGCTCTGTGTAGTGAGCACATGCCAACGCTGGCCTTTCTTGGGCATGCAGTGTGGACGGCAAGACCAACGCGGCCAAGCTTACCAGGCTGGGCCAGGCCGTACCATTGCACACTATCATTGGTTATTGGTTTATTATACATATCATGGATAGTGACGGGCACCATATCAACAATAGTGGTTACAATAATAGAAAAAAACAAGATATTGATACACAAAACAATCAAAATTGTACATAATAGAACAACTCTCATCATAATACAAATAAGTTATATCTAAGACCTAGCCAACATTCATATCTAATGTAACATATTCAATGGTCGAGGATACTTCGCCACTCATGAAAACATTCTCTAATAGCCAACATTTTAGATTAGTCTTGAAAGAGTTTAGGGTTTGGGCAGCTTTTATATTCTGGGGTAAACAGTTAAATTTAGATAACAAAGTGTATGTCATGAAAGAACAACTGATGGAAGTGGAAACGTCTATAAGAAAGAAAGAGAGGATCAAAATGTATTAAGAACAAATTTCATAAATGCAATTGAAAAAGGAAATAATATGAGTAAAAATAAAATTTTTGAAAGATCCAAAGAAGATATGGAACTGGTGGAATCCATTTTAAACAAATTGAAGAATGAGGATGCCATTATCACAAAAGCAGACAAAGGAATAATTACTACAGTTATCATAAAACAAACAGATTATAATGATAAAGTAGAGAAATTCATTAGAGATAACAAATTTGAAAATTAACAAAAGATCCAACTCTTGAATATAGTAAAAATATAAATAATATCATATCTAAATGTAAATCAATCTCCAGAGCAGAACAATTCAAAATGAAGATGATAAATCCTTTATCTCCAATGTTTTGAGGCCAACCAAAAGTACATAAGGTTGGAATACCAATAAGGCCAGTAGTAAATTACCGTAATGCACCTGCATATAAAGTTTGCAAATATTTGAATAAAATACTACCTCAAAAGACAATAATGACAGAAAACCATAGTATAAAAAACACATATCAGTTAGTTCAAAAAATTAAAGATATAAAAATTCCAACTGATGCTATTATCCTAGCATTTGATGTAACCAACATGTACACTAGTATTTCAACAGATGAAACAATTAGTATTCTGAAACAAAATTTGATAGATAATAATATAAATAATGATGAAATAGAAGATCTAATATCATTGACAACAGTATGTGTAGATCAAAATTATTTCAAATTCAATGAGAAAAATTACAAACAAAAGGAAGGTTTGGCAATGGGATCTCCTTTATCAGGTTATTTGTCTAACATAAACATGAACAATTTAGAAAAATCTAAAATAATGAATGATAATAATCCTCTAAAGAAAAATATTATTTATTGGCGAAGATATGTTGATGATATAATATGTCTGTATAATAATGAAGATAAAACACATGAAGATTTTGAATTATATTAAATTCAATATCACCTTCTATAAAATTTACGATGGAAGCTCAAGAACATGAAATAAATTTTCTTGATTTAACGATTAGTATGAAAGATAACAAACATGATTTTAGCATTTATAGAAAACCCACACATTCTGATTGCAGATTCGTTCTCAGCAACCCCAAGTTTAGCCTAAAGGCTCAGAATGTCAACAATGTTTTTAAATAATTAAAAATCATCATGAAAAGTCATTAATATGGTAGTACACCACGTTTCTGGAAACTTTTTACTGGTGACTGGAGTTTATAGGCAACACAAAAATAAAAATAATTGTGAGAAAGAAAACTGCTGATGAACGCAGATAAGACCGCCACTCCATTGTTCTATTGTCTCGGCTGCTGCTGAGCCTGGCTGGAGGGATCAAATAACTGACTGGTTTGATCTTTCGTCTGTCCGCTAGGCGGAACTACGCCGACCATTGCTGGGTGGAAGATGTTACTGCGGCCGCTCGCATTCCCACCAACGCTGCTATTACTTGCTGTCTCAGCGCCTAGTCCGATTCAGCCAAGCAACCAGCCTGCACTGCAGAGCTAGGTTTAGAGCGGATATCTCGAAAAGTGAAAGAGATATAGAAAAAGTTGTTCAATATTATAGGAAATTATGTAAGCTTTAATTTCTTACAAATAGTCATGTCTGTAAAATGCATAGTTTTTGAGTTATATGCGAGAAACCGAAAAATGGTACCTTTGAACCACCCCCACCCCCTTAGCACAAGTGGTAGGGGTGGGGACTTTTGATATGTTTACCTCCTCACTACCCTAAACAGAACTGCGGGGTCAAAAATTGTCTTCCAAACTTTTCCCTCTACAACACTTCGTTGACTGGGCTAATTATCAAATAAAACACTAATATATCATGTTTGTACATTGTTCAATGTACATTATTAAATTTTAATATGCCAGTGAAAAAAAAACAATTTAATGCAAAGAGAGTTGTTTGTTGTAAGAAATTTATTTACTCTACATTATAACTAATGAAGCCTACATTAGTAATTAGATTTTCCTGTTCTTTTTGTCAGAACATCTGTTGATAACGCCTTCATTATTTATTGTTACCGTATGTCATGATGAACAAAACAAACATCATTGCCAGTCCATTGAGCCTTTCTTCTACACTTCTCAAACATAGGTATGTCTTCAGTAGCCTGAGAGTTGAGAATGATCGTTCTGCACTTGCAATACTGAGTGGAAGAGTGAGAAGAATCTTGAGCAGAGATGTTATTAGTGGAATAAGATTGGGTGGCAGATTTCAAATGCATTCACTGGAGTAGATGGGACACTACGGCCATTTTCAACTTCATGCTTCCATTTCACACTCCACTGAAAATGCTCAGCTTCCAGTTTTGTTACAAATTCTTCTTGATCCTCAATACCAATCACGCTGGCAAATCTTGCAAAATTTCTGAAATCAGATGTTAATGGTGAAGGGTTAACTGGAACACCAACATTCTGTGCAACAATAGTGGCAGGTAGAAGAATATTTAGTTTGAAAACATCAAGCACATCATCAGAAAGTCTTCAATAATCCAGTCAAGTAAGGGAACGTGAATGTTTCTCCTGTAATACTCCTCATGATTTGTAGATGGAGCGTTAGGCCGGTTCTCTGCCTCTGAGTAATTCGTGGTACCGTAATTTAAATCCACACCTAATGATTAGGCAATTTCAGTAGCTCGCTCTATTGTACACAATGGTGAAATCCTTTACGACGTTGGTACATTTATTCATAAGAATAGATTTTATGTTAGATATTGCATTGGAAGCTGTCTGAACATCAAGATCTTTAGTTGGAAGAGTGTACTTAAATTATGAGTGAGAACCAGAATTTCATTCAGACAACACAGAGCAGCAATGATGCACTCACTATCAGTGATGCTCACAAGTAAACTTTGGGGTCTTGGTGGTGATGTATCCCCTTGTACATACGACCAGTTGGACACAATCTCAAGGGCAGTGGTAATTTTCTCTGTGTGTCTAATGAACTTCAAAACTGCATCATGACGTTCCACCCAATGCGTATCACATAGATGAGTAAGTTGGCCCTTTAACACAGTTTTTAGAACCATCATAATTTCTTTTTGATGATCCATTAAAAAATGTTATAACCTCTCCCAATATTCCAAATGCATTGCGTACAGATTGATGGTGATTATAGCAAGGGCATCTTGCAGCATAGACTGCAACTTTCTAAATTTCTGGATAGCTCCAACAGTTGCATAGACTGTTTCTCAGTACCGTAGTGTATTGCTCCCGTAGTGTATATTTGCATTGCTCCCGACTTTTGTTGATCTTAGGACAATCAGGCCGCTTATGTGAAGGGTCACCACAATTATAACAATAAATCTTCCTTTATTGAAGTTTTGTGATGTAGTCTTCTTCATTATTGGTAAATAAAGCAGAAGTATTCATTGATTCACCAGCTCTAACATGGCGACGTTCACTTTCATTCATCAAGACTAACTTAACCTCTTCTGATGAAATCCTTTCTTCAGTTGTTGATTGATTGAATATATTAAAGCTTTGTAATTTCATAAACACCATTCATCATAATAAATGCTATCCATTTATCATCAATTGGCACATCAATGTCTGCTAGTTTTTGAACAGTCACCAATATATCTGTGAGGTATTCTTCAATCAACAAGAAGTTGTATTGTTTAATATTAAACAATTTTTGAGTTACTTAAAAAATACTAGCCATACTCCGACCCTCATTTATGCTGTCTTGAGGTTGTTCCAAGCTTCAAATGATGTTTGGCATTTTGAACATAGATAAAACAGTTCAGCTTGATAGATAGATAAATTTTAGCTAATGCACTTTGATCACATAATTTATCAGTTTGCGAAGTAATAGTAATAGTTCCACTCACATAATCAAAAAGATGTTCAAGTGTAAGAAACATTTTCATTGTGATGCAATGCATGTGCTCCGCACAAATGGCAGTGGACTTGAGAAAGAATCAGTGTTAAATTAATTACAACTGGTGCCACTGGGGAGCTGAGAAACTGTACCAAACATTTATCAATTGCTCATTTTAATTTTTTCTTCTTATTTTGGACGATTCTTTCGAGATTTCCATCTTGCATTTTATATTTTCTCAAATTATTGATTCTGTTTTGTTAGAGTGGTACGACTGTCTGATCGAGCTTTCTTCATCAGAAAGCTATAGAAAATAACTTTATATCTTCATTAGAAAATATATAGAAAAAGTTGTGAGATAAATATTGTGAGAAATTATGTAAGCTTTAATTTTGTATTTAACAGTCTGTAAGATACATAGTTTTCTAGTTATATGCAAGAGAAACCAACAAATGATATCTCTGAACCACCCCCACCACCTTAGCACAAGGGTAGGGACTTTTGATAAATGCTTACCGCCTTACTACCCTGAACAGAACTGCGGGGTCAAAAATTGTCTTTCAAACATTTTTCTCTACAACCTTTCCTTGACTGGACCATCATAGTTTATGAAATCATCCAAATGATATTATTAGAAATTACAACATCTTCAATAAAATATTATTTAATTTATAGTTTTGTATGTGTCTATTATTTATTTCACTTCTAAATATATCCTAGAAACGTTTTCAACAATTGAATCAAACCATAGTCAATAATGCAATTTCAGTATTTTAATTTGGTACCGTACTACTCTGACACATCTTGAGCGGCATTATTTAAATTCTCATGTCATTCAATTTCTAATATTACAATTTATTATTACTACACCATGAATTTTCCATAGTTGTGTTGGTTAATTTCCGAAAATATTAATTTTCTTTACATTTATAGTAAATTTTATAAATTGTATTTTCAAATATTATGTATATTTTATTAGTTAGATTGCTTGTTTGTATTTTAATGAAAATAAAATTCATCTGTTATTATTTATTTAACATTCTGTGATCTTAACTGTGAATACTGTAAAACATCTTTATATATTTATATCAATGCTACTACATTATTCCACTAAACCTCTTCCACAAAACATTTTTTGTTTAGATTGTTTTAATTTCCAAACAAACCACCTCTGCTTCTTAGTAGCAATGGATACCACCAACATAATATCTACTATCTTCCCGACCAGCTTTTGTGTATTGCTTTAGTCCATGCTAAATCACCATCTCGATTATTTTTCGTTCATCTCGATATATCAAATATCCAATGGCTTGATGAAAATAAAACACAAAAATATAATCACTATAGTCTGTGCAAACCTTAATTGGCAGCATAGAGCTTTATGGCCATGCTAATCCTTACAAAAATAGGAGCGCTCTGATGCCGTTTTTCTGTCAATTCTATCAAAATGATAGAATTCTCTTTCTCCCACTCTAGTTCACAGGCTTTCTAACAGCACTATACTCCATTGCAGTAAACTGCAATCCAATGCCTAGGTAGTCCACATATTGGTCCAGTCGCTGGCCTAGCCTGGTAAGCTTGGCCGCGTTGGTCTTGCCATCCACACTGCGTGGCCAATTCAAAATTGCAAATTGAGAATGGAGTTGAGAACTGAACATATTAACTAAAAGGAACTCAATAGAGGAGTAACACAATAACAATCCACAGAAAAACCAGCAGAACAAACGACAAAACAGGAAACAGAACGCAATGGTTGACTAGTGTGGATGTGTGGTTTGCCAGTGCTGGCCTTCATTGGCCTACACTGGACTGGCCTCCGCTCAGGACAGGCCAATGGAGGCCAGCGCTGGCAAACCAACCATCCAAATATTGGCACAGGACAACGTTGGCCTTTATTTTATTGTGTTCCTTCCAGTTAATATTTTCCAATTCTATTTTCAATTTGCCATTTTGAATGCGGCGCTCTGTGTAGTGAGCACATGCCAACGCTGGCCTTTCTTGGGCATGCAGTGTGGACGGCAAGACCAACGCGGCCAAGCTTACCAGGCTGGGCCAGGCCGTACCATTGCACACTATCATTGGTTATTGGTTTATTATACATATCATGGATAGTGACGGGCACCATATCAACAATAGTGGTTACAATAATAGAAAAAAACAAGATATTGATACACAAAACAATCAAAATTGTACATAATAGAACAACTCTCATCATAATACAAATAAGTTATATCTAAGACCTAGCCAACATTCATATCTAATGTAACATATTCAATGGTCGAGGATACTTCGCCACTCATGAAAACATTCTCTAATAGCCAACATTTTAGATTAGTCTTGAAAGAGTTAGGGTTTGGGCAGCTTTTATATTCTGGGGTAAACAGTTAAATTTAGATAACAAAGTGTATGTCATGAAAGAACAACTGATGGAAGTGGAAACGTCTATAAGAAAGAAAGAGAGGATCAAAATGTATTAAGAACAAATTTCATAAATGCAATTGAAAAAGGAAATAATATGAGTAAAAATAAAATTTTTGAAAGATCCAAAGAAGATATGGAACTGGTGGAATCCATTTTAAACAAATTGAAGAATGAGGATGCCATTATCACAAAAGCAGACAAAGGAATAATTACTACAGTTATCATAAAACAAACAGATTATAATGATAAAGTAGAGAAATTCATTAGAGATAACAAATTTGAAAATTTAACAAAAGATCCAACTCTTGAATATAGTAAAAATATAAATAATATCATATCTAAATGTAAATCAATCTCCAGAGCAGAACAATTCAAAATGAAGATGATAAATCCTTTATCTCCAATGTTTTGAGGCCAACCAAAAGTACATAAGGTTGGAATACCAATAAGGCCAGTAGTAAATTACCGTAATGCACCTGCATATAAAGTTTGCAAATATTTGAATAAAATACTACCTCAAAAGACAATAATGACAGAAAACCATAGTATAAAAAACACATATCAGTTAGTTCAAAAAATTAAAGATATAAAAATTCCAACTGATGCTATTATCCTAGCATTTGATGTAACCAACATGTACACTAGTATTTCAACAGATGAAACAATTAGTATTCTGAAACAAAATTTGATAGATAATAATATAAATAATGATGAAATAGAAGATCTAATATCATTGACAACAGTATGTGTAGATCAAAATTATTTCAAATTCAATGAGAAAAATTACAAACAAAAGGAAGGTTTGGCAATGGGATCTCCTTTATCAGGTTATTTGTCTAACATAAACATGAACAATTTAGAAAAATCTAAAATAATGAATGATAATAATCCTCTAAAGAAAAATATTATTTATTGGCGAAGATATGTTGATGATATAATATGTCTGTATAATAATGAAGATAAAACACATGAAGATTTTGAATTATATTTAAATTCAATATCACCTTCTATAAAATTTACGATGGAAGCTCAAGAACATGAAATAAATTTTCTTGATTTAACGATTAGTATGAAAGATAACAAACATGATTTTAGCATTTATAGAAAACCCACACATACAGATTGTATAATTCCTAGAGATTCAAATCATACTTGGCAACAAAAAATTTCAACTTTCAATGCAATGATATACAGACTAATAAATATTCCCATGTCAAAATGTAATTATGGATAAGAGAAGAAAATAATAAAATATATGGCAATAAGAAATGGATATAATACCAAAACTATTGATAGAATGATTTACAAACAAAAAGGAAAATTAATACAGAATAGAACTCAAAATAATCAAGGGAATGGAGGAAATAAAGAATATATTTGTGTTCCATATAACACAAAATTTAATAAAGCTATAAGAAAAACCTTTACAAAAAATAAATTCATTCTAGGTTATAGGACAACAAATAATGCATTCGAACTGATAAAAAAGAAATCAAATTTAAATGTACAGCAAGATAAGTTCAAAAAATCTGGAATCTATGAACTTAAATGTAGTGATTGCGACAAATTCTATATCGGGCAAACGGGTAGAAATTTCCATATCAGGTTTCGAGAACATAATTATCCAAGCACTAAAATCTAAAAATTATACACAAAAGTCGGCATTTGCTGAACACTTGATAGATTCAGGCCATAATTTTACAGATATAAATTCCAATATGAAAATTCTCAATTATGGTAATAAAAGTCAAAAACTGAAAGTCAAAGAAGAATTTCATATTTATAAAGCAGAAAATTAAACAGAGATAAAATAATAAACTTAATCCAATTAGACACCAATAACCCCCATTTTTGATAGAATCATGCGAATTTAATCCCAAAATTTACTAGTTTATAAAAACATATGAATACACTAACATATGATCAAAATAAGAATCTTCCATTAGTATTTATTTATTTAATTCATATCACTTGAAAATGGCATAAATGACCGAAACATGTTGTGATAAAATATTTTAAAAAAAGGGTACTGAGATTTTTATTTATTTTCTTTATATTTATAATAGTAATGAAGATAACACAATTTAACATAACTTATTGGATTTTACGAATGTGGAGCTGATTGTTCAGTATGGCGCATGATACTCTCGACTTTGGAAGCGGTTTCACGGAGAGCATCAGACAACTCTGGCAAATCAGGCAAGTCGAGTGTGATGTGTGCCGACAATCGCTTGTACACGGACATAGTAGGCTCCTTCTTTTGCCTGTCACAGAAATACATTTTCAACACTTTGAGAGAATATTCTCTAGCCTATAGGAGAAATGTAATGATGAATTACAACAATGAGGAGGAGTACTAAGGCAACATTCTTGGTATAGTTATCAAGTAAGTCTAAGTCCCTAAGTAAAACCAGTTACACGGTCCAGTTAAACCAGTAAAATCAGTCATTGATTTTTTGACATACAATTTTATGCTGTCCTTATAATGTTTTTACTCACTTGCAAATGACATTATTGTTGAAACATGTGAGTAAAATTAAGAAAACGGTACTTGGCTTTCTTATTTTTAGATAAAATATATTTATGTTTGTAGCCAATATGATAGAACTACTATTACATACAGAGCGCATGCTCTAACATGAGTGTTTGTGTTTCCCTCTCAACTGTCCCTTGAGATTGAGCATAACTTGACAAACATATATCATATTATATTAAGCGAGCAATTTCTATATATATTTATATGGTTATTCATCTATGTCCAACGGATCTCGAAAACGGCTCTAACGATTTTCACGAAATTTGGAAGATAGTAGGTTTATGATATGAAAATTCGATTGCACTAGGTCTCATCGCTGGGAAAACTCGCTGATGGACATGAAAAGGATAATAATTATTCATGCTTGGAAAAACAGATGATAATTTCGTCGTCTGTCGATAACAGAAGATGAGTGTGCCTGTGTGGGAGAGAGACAGAATTATGTTCAGCTGTGTAATCAATCAGCTCATCTCACGAGAAATATATAGAAATTTTAATCAACTTGATCAAAATAATCTGATTTGTTGATATGACATGGTTTATCATTCTAAATTAGAGTATATCATCATTTTCGAAGTTAATAATTATTTTACAGCTTTAAATGATTAGTGAGTGTTATTTTGTTAATCAATTTAGTTTATAAACAATCTAAATTAGAAAGTTTCTGTTTTCAAATTTTTGGACTGGAAATTGGACCTGAATTCAAGTGTATGGAACATAATCTACTTTTTGGACTATTTATAGAGTACAAATCGAAATTCGGGGAAGAAACAGTTTTGGGCTGTGCCTGTTAGTCCTTCCCCAATCATTTTTAAGAATTGTGTTCTGTATATCAATAAAATATCGGGGCACCGATCTTCACTCGTTATTTTTATTTATTGATAAACAGAACACAATATTCTCTAAAATGATCGTGTTTATTTTACAGCTGGCTATACGTCAGCTTATGAATTTCGGGGATGCCATATTTTGATTTTCCACAGAATCAATCACTCACTTTTTACTATCCACAGACGACGAAAGTCTCAGCTGTTTCAGCCAAGGATGAATTATCCTTTTAATGTCGTTCAGCGAGTTTTCCCAAGGATGAGACCTAGTGCAATCGAATTTTTATATCATAAACCTACTATGTTTTAAATTATGGAAAGTTGTGAATAAAATTTATAATAAGAACTCTAAAGCTGAAGTCTTCCAGAGTGAGCATAGTTCTGAAGTCTTCAATGATTTTTTCATTAATAATATAAATAGGATAAGCAAAAACATACATGTAAGTGATAAGGATAGCAGATATTACCTAAATAAGTGTCAATCTAATTCTAAGAGACTTTTTAAATTTAATCATGTAACGGTGGAAACTATGTATTCAATTATATGTTCCTTGAGCAATAGTAAATGTTACGACATTTATAATATTATTTGATATTGAAGATAGCTTCTCCTTAGGCCTATATATGTGAGGTACCTATATTTATTCAATTAGTGTATTGATAAAGGCGTGTATCCAAGTAAGCTGAAGAATGTGAAGGTATTACCTATTTTCAAGAAACGAAGCAAAAAGGATTTAAATAATTATAGACCAATACATATTGTACCTATTTTTTCTAAGTTATTCGAGTCTCTGTTGCATAATCAACTCTCTGAATTTTTTTAAAGAAACAATTTGTTCACTGAAACTCAATTTGGCTTCAGACCAGGTAGGGGAACGAGTCATGCAGTTTCTTCTCTTATCAGCTCTGTTGTGTCTGATTTGAATCAGGGGTCGAGTGTTGGATTCAGATCATACGATATGACAAAGGGATTCGATACTGTAGAGCACAAACTTCTGTGCAATAAGCTTAAACATTATGGTTAGATACAACCTCAGTTAAAACTAGCTTATCATACTTGAGCAATAGAACGCAATTTGTGTATGCAAATGGTAGTCTTTCTAAAGGTCGACACATAAGTTATGGAGTACCTCAAGGGTCTTCATTGGGACCTATACTCTTCAATATATACATTAATGATCTTCCTGACTCTATTGCAAGTGAATCTCATTCTGGCTTTTTGTTTGCTGATGATTTTGGCTTAAAGGTTAAAGGTAAGACAAATTCTGAAGTTGAAAATGCTCTATCCAATTACACACCTGATTTAAAAGATTGGTGCTCGGCGAATAACCTTTCATTGAATGAGGACAAAATTAGTGATATCTATTTCACGTTTAGAAAAAATGATGATTCCAGTAACTGCCCAGTAGCAATCAAGTTTCTTGGTATCTGGATTGACAGACACCTGACATGGAATCATCATATTAACTATGTAATAGTCTCAAACGGTCTTTATCTTATTAGAAGGTTGAGCACATGTGTAGGAGTTGAAATATTGCTCAATGTTTATTATGCCCATGTACACAGAGCCTCTTTGTTACGGTGTTATGTTCGGGGGGGGGAATAATCCTTAGACAATTAAATCATCAGGTTGTAAAAAAGATAATGAGGCTCCTATGCAATGCAGAATACCGAGAAAGCTGCAAACCTTTGTTAAAAAAAATGAGAGTGATGACATTCCCAGCTCTCTATATTTATTTCACAGTTGTATATGTACTCTTTAACATTGAAAAATTTGATGTGAATAGAAACCACCGTAATTATGCAACAAGAAATGAAAATAGGTTAAGAGTTCATAGGTATCAGTACATCTCAGCACAGTACATCTCAAAAACTAAATCCCTATATGGCTGTGAAACTTTATAACTATTTGCCTGCCACTATAAGATATTTATGTAAAAGCGCTTTTAAGTTGAAAGTAAAGGAAGCTTTAATAGGAGAAACCCCATATAAAATAGCCGACTATTTTTCTATAAACTGGAAAATGTATATATAATTAATATTATAAATGATATATAAGTAGTTGATAAGTGATTGGGATAGATAATTGATACCTAATTTAGAGTGTAATGGATGTATTTAAACTTTGTAAAATTGACTATGAGTGCTTGTTGCAGGCTCATGTTTGCCTTGTATTATTTACTAGAGTTACCAACCAGAAATTTCTAGCTTAATATAATAGGATGAATAAAGAGCGAAGCTCGGTGCTTCGATATTTATCAAATTATACATTAACATATCATATCACATGTGTTTGTCAAGTTCCATTCAATCTGGTAGAATTTATAAGAACAGCGGAAAATCGTATGTCCAATAACAATGTGTGTGTAACTGGCTTTACATCTGGGGCCTCCATTTTAGAACACGAAGTGTAAAGTTAATCACCAGTAGTCCAGTCACTAAATACATTGGTGCTTGCAATATATATTGTAGTTCTGATTTTTTAAAATATATTATTTGGATACATGAGAAAAGTCTAGAACCAATCTCTTCATGCAAAATTTACATGTGCTAGTTACAGATTGGCCCAAAACCTCGTATTTTCGGTTCATTTTCCAGTTTTCAGCTATTTCCGCCAAATCCATTAATCGGAGAGAAAAATTCTGAATAAAATGAGATCATTCGGAACTCTCTATATATAATGAGTAGTGAATTATAATTTTTCAAAAAAATGAGTAAAATTCAAGGAAAAAATAAATTTTTATGAATTTTTGTTTTTGATCAACAATATCTCCAGATTGTCACCATTTAGATGTATAATTCAAAATCCCTCTAGGACAGAGGTTCCCAAACTGTGCGCAGCATCGCCCGGGGGCGCCGCGAGCTAGTGCCAGGTGCGCCGCCGTTGTCTATCAAAGAGTCACACTCTTTAAAGAAGAAGAAGAGGAAAACATTATGACTCAGCACTTATTTAGAGTACAGGGACATTTTGAAGACTACCTGCCAAAAGATGAAATAAAAGCGCAGCAGTAGGTAAACGACCCTACATACAGTGTAGTCTACAGCTGATTGACATTTCAACGGACTTGTCATTGAAATCAAAATTTCAGTAGCTATCTCTGAGTTTTGAAAGTGAATTTCCAGTGTTGAGCAAGAAGGCTTTGCGTGCCGTTATTCCACTGGCAAGTTCTTACCTTTCCGAATGTGGGTTTCCCGCTGTTGCAGTCATAAAATCAAAATATAGAGCAAGGCTTAACATTGAAAAGGAAATTCGGGTTGCTATATCAAAATTTACTCCCAGGTACAATAAACTTATCATGAAAGCCAAACAAGTGCATCCCTCCCAATCAGACTCATAACTGCTGCCATGGACTTTGCTCATTCAAGTGTAACATTTTTCAAGTAAGCACTTCATTTTTATGTAACTTATATCATACAATTTCTCAAAAAGAGAGCCATGTTTTTCTTATGGGTGTTTCAAGTTGATGTTTTTTCCAATAAATCAAGTACAATACAACCTGTGTGTTTAATGTTGTTTATTAAATCCTGAGGCATGTATTGTTGGAAAAATAGTAAAAATCTTAATTTACAATGTTATGTAAAGTATATCAATTAACAAATACCTTTTAAGAATATAAACTAAAAATTTGATTTTAATGAATAATGCAATGGAAAACAAGTTATACTAGGTGCGCCGCCAAGCCATTCCTGTGATCAAAGGGAGCCGTGGGTGAAAAATGTTTGGGAACCTCTGCTCTAGGCGTATTTTTGTGCTCTTCAATCTGAGATCAGGTAGAGCACTCTATCTCATATAGATTTCCAGCTACACCTGACAACAAAACAATGCTCCCTGTATTGTGAAAAACACCTCATTTTCAGCTTCATACATCATCACCAACTGCATTGTCCTCACTTTGATATTTCGCACAATGGTATAAGTTTATGAGATTATGTTCTATGAAAATCACCCGTTAGATGCACATAATTTCAGTATTTCTTAGAAGAGAGGCGCCCTTAAGGACACCTAAAGGATCAACATTTTACACAATGCTCGGATCTCACCGTACTACACTTCATTCTTTACAGCTCGTAAAGGCGGTTCAAAATCATTCATCATAAGTGAAATTGGGTAAAACAAAAATAAAAATTTTTCTTTTGAGTGCTCTCAAGCTCATATTCCATACACAAAAAATGGCCAATTTTAATATTCAAAGCAGCATATCTTGTGAAATATACTTCAGATAAAATTTCCAAATCTTGTGAGGATTTAAAAATGTTCCTCTTCTTCCAACTCCAATAAATAATACTTTCGATTCCAATAACATTCGAAAGTTAGAAGATTTTAGTTTTTTCGTGACTCTACTGTTAATCAAGAGTTTCTAACGAATCTGATAGATCATAGAAACTCACGATTGATTTCAAATTGTAGATAAATTCATCCTCCAGAGCTCATCTGCCTAAAATCCATCTTGAATCACTTTTGCCTATCATACAACTACCAATACCTTTAATATGATGAAAATATCTACTATTTCCAGGTTTTTTTCAACAATTGAAACTTACTTTACGAACATATTTTTTCATGAAACGTTTACAGCAAATAATAGAAAAAATTCTATTGTACATTTCAAAATCAAGTAATGTTTTTTATAATAACGGGATACCGAGATACATAGCTTTGAATATAGAAATATGTCATTTTTCTGTATATTGAAATACCATTTGAAGAACTGTCAACAATACATTTTCCATTTTTCAACCGAATCTCTTTTATGATGTATGATTTTAAACCGCCCAGACGAGCTGAAAAGAATGAAGTGTAGTACGATGAGATCCGAGCATTGTGTCAAAAGTTATGAGTGTTTGAAATGTTGATCCTTGGAGTGTCCTTATGCGCGCCTCTCCTCTAGGAAATACTAAAATGAAGTGCATCTAACGATTGATTCTCATAGAACATAATCTCATGAACTTATATCATTGTGCGAAATATCAATGTGACGACAATGTGGTGATGAGGGTTGAAGCTAAAAATTGGGCGTTTTTCACAGTACAAGAAGCATTGTTATCAGGTGTACCTGGAAATCTATATGAGATAGAGCGCTCTGCCTGATCTCAGATTGTAGAGCACAAAAATAAGCCCAGAAGGATTTTGATTGAATTATACATCTAAATGGTAACAATCAGGAGATATTGTTGATTAAAAACTGAAATTCATCATAATTGATTTTTTACTTAAATTGCAATCATTTTTGAAAAATTATAAATCAGTATTCATTAGAGATAGAGAGTTCCGAATGATCTAATTTCATTAAGAATTTTTTAATCTAAAAAAAGGCGAGAGCAAATTTTTCTGTCCGATTAACGGATTTGGCGGAAATAGCTGAAAACTGGAAAATGAACCGAAAATACGAGGTTTTTTGGCCATCCTGTATCTAGTACAAGGAAATTTTGCATGAAGAAATTGGTGTGGACTTCTCTCATGTATCCATATGATATATAAAAAAACCCAGAACTACAATATATATTGCAAGCACACCCCCTTTTTATGGTTCCCTACCAATACTCTAGGGCAGGGATGGCCAACTTCTTCTGCCCCAAGGGCCACTTCCATACTTCCGCTAAAAGCAGGGGCCGCACAACAACTTAAGGGAAATTTAGGCTATATAAATCAATGTATAAAAAAATTCTATGGTTATTGAACATACTTTAATGTTAAAATAATATATACTAATTATACAAGAGTTTAGCAGAACAAAATCAACAATATTCTACTGAAAAAACCACTAGAGAGAACAGGCACTGAGGGCGGGCACAATCGTTCACAAATTTGTCAAAATCAATTCTTGTCGTGGTGGTGGCCACCTTAAGCAAATATTGAAGATGGTTGTTTGTTACGGTGAGTTGATGAGTTGGCCATCCCTGCTCTAGGACATTGTTCCTGGGTAATAAACTTATCTAAATATCATATTTAAATTGTCCGGAAGTCTTCAGTTACTCACACAGTGGCCATTTTACTTTTTTACTGATTATTTTTTTCTAAATGATGGTTAGACATACAAGATTGAAATTTTGCAGAATCATTTATAACAACTAGACAATGCTACAAAAAATTATTATAATATTTCAAATTTATTGAACAAGATTAAAAATTTGAAATTTGGTTTCTCAAATAACTCAGAAACCGATGGTTTTACGAAAACTTTACATGAATAACTTTTTTTAGTGAATTTAATTGCCTATCGATTGGTACCAAAATTTTGGACCAATATTAACTGAGATATGGCAGCTTTAGTGGCTGGTGACCAATCTTTAGAGGGTTATGTAAAGTTTTCTATTGTTTGAAATGACCTAAAATCGCATACTATTAACATGCAATGCGAATAGAGATTGTTGCATCATTGAGGCGAATCTATCTCAGGCTGCCATAGCTCAGTTAATATTGGTCCAATCTGAAAAATCAGGTACTGATTTTTAAATATAAATAGGTAATAAATAGGTAATTAAATTTACTAAAAAATTTATTTTTGTATTTTTTTGTAAAACCAACGGTTTCGGAGTTATTTGAGAAACAACATTTTAAATGACCGCCATTTTGTTTTATGAATTAGAAAAATTATTATAATTATTTTGTAGCTTTGTCTAGTTGTTATTAATGATTGTGAAAAGTTTCAATTTCGTATGTTCAACCATTATTTAGAAAGAAAATAATAATTGAAAAAAGCAAAATGGCCACTGTGTGAGTAACTGAAGACTTCCGGACAATTCAAATATGATATTTAGATATGTTTTTTTACCCAGGAACAATGCCCTAGAGTGTATTGGTAGAGAGTTCGTTAACACTCTGTATATTGACTGGACTACAGTACAAGTATGTATTGTTACTAGTATAGGTTAGTACATAGTTTAGGTTAGCATATAGTTTATATGTTAGTATATACGTTAGTATATAGCTATAGGTATATTAGTATTTTGTAGTTATCGTCTTTCAAAGAAAACAAACCATAAAATAAATTCTGCAACAATCTTCGAAGGCATCTAGGTTCACAACTTGAGAAGTGATTATCCCTTACTAGCCCTAGAAAAGAATTCATTGACTAAATCATAATGAATGCAAAATCATTATCAAAAATAGGAAAAATTAAAACATGATCAGGATTACTGAAACAGGAAAAATTACTACAAAAACTACACAGAGTGTTTCAGAAGTAGTGTCGAACATTTTAGGGTATTGTTCCTGGATGATAGGATACTACAAATGTCGTATTCTAAGTGTCCAAAACTCAGCGGTTATCCTTATAGCTGCCATTTTGTTTTTTTCACTTGAGAATTTTCATCTCAAGAACGAAATGATGTATTGATCTGAAATTTGGCATGAATATTTTACGTTATCGTAAAGCATGCATGATCATGAACAAACAAGATAATCTGAAAAACATTGTAAAATCAGCTGGATGGCCATTTGGAGCCATACCGAGTTTCAAAGCTTCATCTTAAGATACAATAATTGGAATTAAAAATGTAGTATTGATGTTTAAATTGTGAAAAGTGGCCATGCATGCAATACGAAAATAATTCATTTCTCTGTTATTCTCTGATCAATCTTAATAAATGAGGTATTCTTGAAATCTTGATAAAATTTGCTAACTTTTTTGTCTCATGTGAATTTTCTATAAACTGAACAGTTTTCGTGAAATTTGCAATCAATAATTTAAAATGACCGCCATTTTGTTTTATGAATTAGAAAAATTATTATAATTATTTTGTAGCTTTGTCTAGTTGTTATTAATGATTGTGAAAAGTTTCAATTTCGTATGTTCAACCATTATTTAGAAAGAAAATAATAATTGAAAAAAGCAAAATGGCCACTGTGTGAGTAACTGAAGACTTCCGGACAATTCAAATATGATATTTAGATATGTTTTTTTACCCAGGAACAATGCCCTAGAGTGTATTGGTAGAGAGTTCGTTAACACTCTGTATATTGACTGGACTACAGTACAAGTATGTATTGTTACTAGTATAGGTTAGTACATAGTTTAGGTTAGCATATAGTTTATATGTTAGTATATACGTTAGTATATAGCTATAGGTATATTAGTATTTTGTAGTTATCGTCTTTCAAAGAAAACAAACCATAAAATAAATTCTGCAACAATCTTCGAAGGCATCTAGGTTCACAACTTGAGAAGTGATTATCCCTTACTAGCCCTAGAAAAGAATTCATTGACTAAATCATAATGAATGCAAAATCATTATCAAAAATAGGAAAAATTAAAACATGATCAGGATTACTGAAACAGGAAAAATTACTACAAAAACTACACAGAGTGTTTCAGAAGTAGTGTCGAACATTTTAGGGTATTGTTCCTGGATGATAGGATACTACAAATGTCGTATTCTAAGTGTCCAAAACTCAGCGGTTATCCTTATAGCTGCCATTTTGTTTTTTTCACTTGAGAATTTTCATCTCAAGAACGAAATGATGTATTGATCTGAAATTTGGCATGAATATTTTACGTTATCGTAAAGCATGCATGATCATGAACAAACAAGATAATCTGAAAAACATTGTAAAATCAGCTGGATGGCCATTTGGAGCCATACCGAGTTTCAAAGCTTCATCTTAAGATACAATAATTGGAATTAAAAATGTAGTATTGATGTTTAAATTGTGAAAAGTGGCCATGCATGCAATACGAAAATAATTCATTTCTCTGTTATTCTCTGATCAATCTTAATAAATGAGGTATTCTTGAAATCTTGATAAAATTTGCTAACTTTTTTGTCTCATGTGAATTTTCTATAAACTGAACAGTTTTCGTGAAATTTGCAATCAATAATTTAAAATGACCGCCATTTTGAAAATTTACATCGAAAATGTTTTATTTTATTTTCTAAAGTTGAGTCTTTATAGCATAAATATTCATGCCAAATTTCAAATCAATTCATCATTTCGTTCTTGAGATAAAAATTCCTAAGTGAAAAAACATAATGGCAGCTATAAGGATAACCGCTGAGTTTTGGACACTCAAGCTACGTTTACACCAAAGTAATCTTCATAGATTCTATTAGATTGAATATAACTTATCATACACATGATGAACACATGCGTTTGACAAGTTCCGTTCAATCTAATAGAATCTATAAGGATTAAGTTATTAACATTTTGTTAATAACTTTGGTGTAAACCCAGCTTTAAAATACGACATTTGTAGAGTTTCTCTACAAAAGTGACTATCTCCAAAATTATCGTTTTTGAGTTATACATCCAGATCTATAGATTTTTTGACGGCGAATCCGAATTTGCTATTAGTTTCTCACAAAACTGACGATTAACATATAAAAAGTCATGTTGAAAATAGCGATTTTTTACAAAAATGACTATTTCCTTCTAGAAAAACTGAATGATTCTCAACAAAACGTACGTTTTCCTTGTTCGATCAGTATATGACAAACATGACTTTTTCCATAATCAAGTAATTCGGATAGCTTGATTTCTGACAAAACGAACTATTTCCAGTACAGCTGACTAAATTTTATATTATTTCCCCCGCTGTTTCTGCCAGTATTGATACCATTATTTTTATAATATAAAATATTACGACTAGCAGTCAATTTTTACAATAAAAAATTCATTCACTCGCTATGACAAATTCATTAATTGTAACTACGGTACCGGTAGTCATCATATTTTATACTATAAAAAATCTGGTGTGGAGCACTCACACAACTTTCCTTGCCGTTATGAAAATTGATCACCTGACGCTAGTGTTCCCGCGCATCTCAAGTCTACTACTATTCAAAGAGCCAGCTGGTGACAGGACAATAACGCTATAGACACACGAGCTCTGCTATCTCTTCATAGTGAATGATTTAATAGAATCAACAGTTGTCAACAGTTTGCAAATGAAATAATCACATTTTCTCGAATTTCGAGCTTATTTTCAATTTTAGGTGAAAATGTTACTGAACATTAATTGTAGAGATTTTCATGCTCAATCTTTTCCACTTGAATTTTTCGTTTAAATTGTATCTGAAGCCTGATAATTGGGAATCTAAAATCAAACTTAGCCTAGATGGGACGGAGCTCCTGAAATTTTTACAGATATGGGACTCATGGCAGTTGATAGAACCTATCAATGACTAATTGAGGTATGAATCTGATCAAAATCGTTGGAGCCGTTTTCGAGAAAATCTCGAAAAACCCTGTTTTCGACAACATTTTCGCCATTTTAGCCGCCATCTTTAATTGAATTCGATCGAAATTGTTCGTGTCGGATCCTTATATTGTAAGGACCTTAAGTTCCAAGTCATTCCGTTAATTGGGAGATGAGATATCGTGTACACAGACGCACATACACTCATACACACACACACACACACACACACACACACACACACACACACACACCAGACCAATACCCAAAAACCACTTTTTGGACTCAGGGGACCTTGAAACGTATAGAAATTTACAAATTAGGGTACCTTAATTTTTTTCGGAAAGCAATACTTTCCTTACCTAGCCAAGGAAAGTAAAAAAGTGTCAAAGCAGTTCATGATGGAAACCAACAGTTAAAATTTTTTTTATAGTGAAGCAAATAAATGTCTACGTCAACTATATAACTTAATCATAATATTATAATACTTTCATTCATATTTAAATGCGGTATGTTGTTTCCAGCTTATAAGCTTCAAAATATTGGTAAATTTCAATTTAGTATCCAGTTTAAGTTCTTGTAGAGTTTTCAATAAAACAAACTATTATTTCTGTTTGTTTTTCTTTTCTTGATAAAATCGGTTCCCTACAAGTCAGTCTGTGGAACAAGCAGAAGTATTGAGAGTGAATATTCTCAAAGAATTCGAATTGAGAAATAATGGATTTTATACAAAAACTATTCAACGTACCGTCATAAAGCATCATAATATTCTCAAAGAATTCGAATTGAGAAATAATGGATTTTATACAAAACTCTTCAAAGTACCGTCATAAAGCAGTGTAATCTTCTCAGTACCTAGCTAATAATTGTCATCAACTGCTATTAATATTTATAAAATGAAGACAGTTGAATAAGTAATTTCATTGAACATTATATAATTGAATAAATATGATACATCATAATGAATCTTATTTTCAACCAGAAAGACACCATAAGCACCGCATGACATATAGGTACAGCTGATGGAAGCTTCAAGGGATACATTAGAGTTAGATAACTTGAGCTATTTTTTATTCATTATTATTTGTGCAGGCAAGCACATAATAATTATACAGAGTACAAAATAATGATTGCGAAAAATAGCTGATTCTATGCTGAAACTCTACCAAGTTGGTATAGTAATGGTAAATACTAGAATTTTCCAGGAAATAGTCATTTTTGTCAAGAGTAGAATTTTTAAATGCCTGGAAAAGCATTCTATTTTCATTTTATAATCACTGATTTTTTTTTAAAATTTCTATGAAATTTGTTATATTTCAAAGCTACTGAACTACCATAAGACCATTTCACACTTCTGGGGTGTCATAATCGTTTTTTGCTTCTCCCTGAGAAATTACGTTTTTGGAGATAGTCACTTTTGTAGAGAAATTCTACACATTTTTAGTCTCCTATCATCCAGAAGCAATACACTAAAATATTCGACTACTAAATATACACTACTTCTGAAACACCTTGTATATTCACTGAGAAGTTATTATTCAACATTTTATGTTAAAATACTTGTAGTATAGCAACCAAATGACCAAAATTGGAGTTCTGATTACTCAAGATAACTCATTAACCTTCATCTTTAATTTCATTTCTTTTCAGAATAGCTTGAAAATTTTCACATCCAACTCAGATGAATTGGTTTTTAAGCAAATCATATAAACTGCTCATTCGAGAAAAGCAAATTTTGTAGTGTTTTACAAAAAAAATTCTCAAACATCAATATTCAGCATTCAAAATACATCATTTTTCTACAGTAAATTGAAAATGATTAAAAAGATACGGCATCACTTTGCATAAACAAAATTGACTCATTAATGTTCTGATTTTGTGTAACTTGAAAATATTAATAAATTGAAATGGCCGGAAATCTTGCATAAGCAAGTCATTCAAGTATTCTGCATATAAATTACTCAAACTAATATAAAAGTGAGCTAAATTATCATCTTCATGCAAAAATCAACATATTCTTGATAAATGCTAGTGGTCACCAGTACCACTGTAATGTGTAGACCTATGACCGCTACCGGAGTGGCACAACTTTTAACCCGCTGTTAAATAATTATTGAAATTGTTGCCATCGCCGTCCTGCAACGCAACGCCTTGTGTGCACTACACAAGGCTTAATACTGATTTCAACTATTTATAAATCTATTTGACTGTGAACACTTTGAAAAATGAATTTAAAAGAATGTTGAAAATATAATAATGTTCACCTCCTTGATTCTTCGTACTTGAGCTGCTGTCTCAGAAAAATGGCATTTCTTAGTAGATCTTGGACGTCGAGGAATGTCCGGTCAGCACTCTCCATTGATTTCACAGCGCTGTAAAAATAATTCATTCATGTACAGTGAAGAACTTCATGTGATTATTTGATGATACTTTTTTCACACCATTATTTTATTATTTATTTTTAATAATTCATCAAAGACAAGCAAAAATATCATAAAATTATTGGAAATGAAAAAACAACTAGTTTTTATTAAACTTGAAAATGATTTCAACTATTTTTTTAATCTATTATAGCACCTAGTTAGACAGAAGCTATTCTAGTTTTACCAAAATTAAATTTATTTCCACAAAGAATTATAAGACATGTACAAAATACATTGGTTACAATATAATAATAAATGGTAAATTACATTACTGCATTTATTGGGAAACCGAGCTTTGCTCTCGAGTACAAAAGCATGGGAAATTTATCACAAAAGAGGAAATCATAATATATTTATAGTTTATACACAAAGGTTATAAACAGAGATTGCTCGTTGAATAGTATAGAATTGTAACAATATTGAAAAGTGGTTTTCCCCAGAAGACTATTCGTCTGTGAAAGGGCCAAATATAGTGTAGTAATAGGATGAATGGAAAAATAGTAATAAACGAAATAATAGATATAGTAAGTAAAGATAGATAACATAATGATAATGAGTACAACCTACAGACTTGTACACCCCTACTATTTTTGTCACTAACTCATTTTTTTGGAGAGTGTGTGATCAAGATAAAAGTACCTGAAAGGAGAGATAGAGAAAAAATAGCAAGAAACAATATAAACAAAGCAAGAGGACCCTAGACCGTGATGATGTATTTATTAAATTGAAGAAATTCCAGAACTGCTTTGCCAAGCATAGGAATGGAGTAAGCTCTCGGCTCCAACCCTACCTATGCCAATGAGCTATTTCACAAACCTTCCCTCATACACCACATCGCTGCAACTCTCAGCCCCCCCTGGTGTCATTAGGCAAGTTTCTATAAAAAAAAACTGTGCTAGATACTGAGGTGACCTGAGCTCTAATCCGTGATATAATGAGGTGTTGAATATCCATGATTATTTCTGTTTGGTCTGATAGTTATGTTGAATATTGGTTAGTAGTTCACCAATATGACCCCCAGATATTTCTATTGATCTACTCTGCTAATTACTCCACAGGAGTGATCCGTGGTCTAGTGGATAGAGTGCTTGCGTAGCAGCATAGAGATCCCGGGTTCAAACCCCACTGAGAGCCAAAAGTTTTTTAAACAGATCACTCCCGTGTTATCGGATGGGCACGTTAAACTGTCGGTCCCGGCTGAAGTATGACAGTCGTAAGGCCCATTGACGGCTTAAATTATATATTCAGGCGGTGGAACATTCCCGCAAGGAACTCCCCACCAACAAAAGCCATACGAATTGATTTTTGATTACTCCACAAGTACAGGCTAAAGATACAACATCCTCACATGAGTGCATTTTTGCTTTTCCTGTCTTATCCCTGGGTCTTGTTTCTTGTAACAACTGGCAAGTACTTGGTTTTGTCATATAGAAACAATAGCTTAAGTAGATATCCCATGGTATAGGGCGTTTATGTCGCAACTTTTACTGTTATCTCAAGCCGATTACTGTCGATTTTTACTGTTTTGACCGGGTAAGAGTGTATGAACGTCACAATATGAGAGACTACCAGCGTCATAAAGCTCCACAGGAAAGAACTACGTGGATTATCAGCTTTAGATAACAGTAAAAGTTGCGACATAAACGCCCTATACCATGGGATATCTACTTATGCTATTGTTTCTCTATGGTTTTGTCTAAATTCACTGTGAGGTTATTTCAGATAGATCTTTAGTGGAAAGCTCTTCCAATTGAGATAACCACTTGTTGAGATAACCACTGTATCATCGGCAAATGGGAATATCCTGCTTGTAGTATTGAGCCGGGAAATATTATTCATGTATATCAAGAACAGTACCGGACCCAGCGTACTTCCTTGAATAACGCCATAGTCTACCCTAACAATCTCTTCTCCATCAAGCTGA
Organism: Nilaparvata lugens; assembly: GCF_014356525.2. Classification (NCBI taxonomy): domain Eukaryota; kingdom Metazoa; phylum Arthropoda; class Insecta; order Hemiptera; family Delphacidae; genus Nilaparvata; species Nilaparvata lugens. Next base: position 67,101,129 of record NC_052505.1, on the reverse strand, counting down.
ACATATTTTTACGTTTACAAAAATAACTCCTAAACCACTAAATAGAAGTGTCTTTAACAACAAATGATAATGATATTATTTATAAAGGTATGACCCATTGGTTTAGTCTTCAATATTAGTTGGAGATAAAATTATTGATTATCTTCAACAAATTAGCACTAAACTAATTTGTGCAGTTTTCTGCGTTGAATCTTATCTTAATCCATGTATGTTGAGCAGCTGGATTGCTTCCTCGTTCACATGTTGATACAAGCTTTTCTGAAAATCTTTGCTGATTTCACTGATGGCTGACGTCACTACAGAACCTCCAGTTAACTACAAGCATCTACAGATGGCCTAACGAAAATATTGACTTAGATTAAAATTGACTGAAACTCCTGCAATTCTATCTTATTGAATTTGTGTTGGTTTAGATTTTCTCTTAGAATAACCGCACTTCCGCCTCTAGCGCTGTTGTATAGCCTACCAAATTTGCATTCTAAAGAAACTATTGTACTGAAGATTTTGCTGTACCTGATTGCATATTCAACATCGTAACAGTGGCCCTGCAGCCTTTGATGCAGGCGAGCTACGTCGACTCTCTTCTCGACCATTGGCGGTAGGGCCTTGCGAACATGCTCCTGCAGTCGGTAGAAAGCCAGTGATGGCTCATTCGCCACTATGTGCATGTTTTCACTGATTCGTTCAGTTGCTGCAACAAATCAATTGCTCTATCAATACCAGATAAAACGTTAATTACTGTACCACTGTATGCATATTCATGTAATTCCTAATACCTTTTTCTTCATCCACATTATCTGTGGGATCGAGTAAAACCACAAAGAATCCTATAATATTAATCGAGCAATTTCTGTTTAAATATCTGTATGTCACCGGATATCAAAAACAGCTTTAACGATTCTCACGAAATTTGGAACAAAGTAGGTTTATGATATAAAAATTCAATTGCACTTAGTCTCATCCCTGGAATAACTTGCTAAAGAACATTAAAAGGATAATTCATCCTTGGAAAAACAGCTGAAAATTTCGTTGTCTGTCGTTAATGGAAGTGAGTGAGCGAGTGCGTGTGTGACTCAGCAGTTGAACTATTGCATTCAATTTACTGATCTCAAGAAAAATATTATCCGGCAAGAAATTAAATGAATGAATACTTCACAATAGTTGTGAGCTACATGTTTACTTCAAAAAGTCCAAGATGCTATTAGTGTAGAATAGTATACACATTGTATACTATACATTATACATTATACTATACATTATACACAATGTATAATAATATACATTGTATATTAACAAAAATATTTAAGTAAACATAGTAAGTTATATCATTCTTAATATAATAAACTACAAATATATTATAATTTCGTCTTTTGTTATCAATTTTTCATGATTTTGTACTCCAGAGCAAAACTCGGTCCTCAAATATTACTACATGATCAGTGTATGAGCACAAAAGAAGGAAGTGGTCCCCTAGTGGTAAGAGGTTTTGAATCTTGGTGTCAAACCATAAAATTCACCCTTCATAACCTTCTGCCGCTTTAGTTTATTTCTATAATACAAATAATAAATTAAACCTTTCAACCATAAAACGTTCTACTAGTTTACATTATCTCAACTATTCAGTCATGTTTATTCAGTCATGTCATATCATTATTCAGTCATGTCTGAGACGTCGCCGAGGAAGGTAGCTAGAGTTGAGCGCTCCGTTATCTGTGTTCAAGCCACAACTTGACTATTGTGTATTATGTTCAATTCGCTTTGATAAGAGTGCTGTCGGTAGAATTATGCTATTTCTATCGGTCTGTTCCTGTTTGAATCTGTTGTATTGTTTCTCGTCTATTTTAATTTGACAATTTTACTGCGATTTTTTTGCTGAATTCGGTGGTCGTAGTTTTTTGAATTATAAACATGTCTTCTAACTGTGTTGAATGTAAATCGAAATGTGCCGCACGTTCATCGATTTCTTGTAGTGACTGCAGTAGTTTCTGCCATTTGAAATGCGTGAATATGACCAAAGACGAACTGGATTTTATTATAAGTGAAAAACAAATTTGGCGTTGCCCACCGTGTGCTGCATCAAGAAGATCAAGTATGCAGGCTGTGAGTGATGCTGAAAAAGGTAAGGCCAGTATCTCACAGGTTATATTCATGTTAGAGGAAGCAAAGAATGATCGTAAACGTATGGAGAAGGAAATGAACACTTCGTTTGAATTTTTACATAATCTGGTTAAGGAACAAAAAGAAACGTTGGATAAACAGGCTATGAAAATGAGTGAATATATTGCAGTTATTGAAGAACTCAAACAGGAAAAAGTTAATTTGTCAAAGAAGGTGAAAGATTTGGAACTTAAGCTGGACGAGAGCGAGCAATACTCTAGATCTAATAACATAGAGATTCATGGTGTTCCGGAACAAGGAAACGAAGATTTGTATGAGACAGTCGCGGGTGTTTCGGCAGCTCTAGGTCACAAAGTGAGTAGGGAAGCCATAGACGTGTGTCATCGGCTGGGTAAGAGGAGTGATAACGCTGGTCCAGCAATAATAATTGCGCGATTCGTGAGGCGAGAAGATAAACTGAAAATATTGGAAAAAAGGAGAGTCAAACGTGATTTCAGTACTAATGACATTGGTCTCTCTTGTGCTACTGCTCCTGTTTACATCAATGAAAACCTCTGCTATGGACGCCGAAAAGTTTTTGCAGCTGCCCGACTAGCGAAGAAAGAAAAGAACTATGCGTACTTATGGATACGTAACGGGAAAATCCTAATGCGGAAGGAGTCATCATCCCCTGTACGTGAAATTCTATCTATGGAAGACGTTGCCAAACTGTGATGAGGGAGGTCAAGTAAGCTGTTATGTTTAATTGCAAGGTGACGATTTATGTTTTTCATTTTATATATTAATATTCATTAATATGTCAACTGACTAATGAGTTCAATAAGTGATGATTCATTAATATCTTACCAAAATATAGATGACTCTTTTATTTTGATGAATTATTTTCTTTCTAATACGTGCGCAGATGGGCTAATTATCATGAATCAAAATATCAGAAGTCTGAGAGAAAATTTTGATCTTTTTTTAATACACCAAAATTAAATTTATTTCCACAAAGAATTATAAGACATGTACAAAATACATTGGTTACAATATAATAATAATGGTAAATTACATTACTGCATTTATTGGGAAACCGAGCTTTGCTCTCGAGTACAAAAGCATGGGAAATTTATCACAAAAGAGGAAATCATAATATATTTATAGTTTATACACAAAGGTTATAAACAGAGATTGCTCGTTGAATAGTATAGAATTGTAACAATATTGAAAAGTGGTTTTCCCCAGAAGACTATTCGTCTGTGAAAGGGCCAAATATAGTGTAGTAATAGGATGAATGGAAAAATAGTAATAAACGAAATAATAGATATAGTAAGTAAAGATAGATAACATAATGATAATGAGTACAACCTACAGACTTGTACACCCCTACTATTTTTGTCACTAACTCATTTTTTTGGAGAGTGTGTGATCAAGATAAAAGTACCTGAAAGGAGAGATAGAGAAAAAATAGCAAGAAACAATATAAACAAAGCAAGAGGACCCTAGACCGTGATGATGTATTTATTAAATTGAAGAAATTCCAGAACTGCTTTGCCAAGCATAGGAATGGAGTAAGCTCTCGGCTCCAACCCTACCTATGCCAATGAGCCATTTCACAAACCTTCCCTCATACACCACATCGCTGCAACTCTCAGGCCCCCTGGTGTCATTAGGCAAGTTTCTATAAAAAAAAACTGTGCTAGATACTGAGGTGACCTGAGCTCTAATCCGTGATATAATGAGGTGTTGAATATCCATGATTATTTCTGTTTGGTCTGATAGTTATGTTGAATATTGGTTAGTAGTTCACCAATATGACCCCCAGATATTTCTATTGATCTACTCTGCTAATTACTCCACAAGTACAGGCTAAAGATACAACATCCTCACATGAGTGCATTTTTGCTTTTCCTGTCTTATCCCTGGGTCTTGTTTCTTGTAACAACTGGCAAGTACTTGGTTTTGTCATAGAGAAACAATAGCTTAAGTAGATATCCCATGGTATAGGGCGTTTATGTCGCAACTTTTACTGTTATCTCAAGCCGATTACTGTCGATTTTTACTGTTTTGACCGGGTAAGAGTGTATGAACGTCACAATATGAGAGACTACCAGCGTCATAAAGCTCCACAGGAAAGAACTACGTGGATTATCAGCTTTAGATAACAGTAAAAGTTGCGACATAAACGCCCTATACCATGGGATATCTACTTATGCTATTGTTTCTCTATGGTTTTGTCTAAATTCACTGTGAGGTTATTTCAGATAGATCTTTAGTGGAAAGCTCTTCCAATTGAGATAACCACTTGTTGAGATAACCACTGTATCATCGGCAAATGGGAATATCCTGCTTGTAGTATTGAGCCGGGAAATATTATTCATGTATATCAAGAACAGTACCGGACCCAGCGTACTTCCTTGAATAACGCCATAGTCTACCCTAACAATCTCTTCTCCATCAAGCTGAACATATTTTTACGTTTACAAAAATAACTCCTAAACCACTAAATAGAAGTGTCTTTAACAACAAATGATAATGATATTATTTATAAAGGTATGACCCATTGGTTTAGTCTTCAATATTAGTTGGAGATAAAATTATTGATTATCTTCAACAAATTAGCACTAAACTAATTTGTGCAGTTTTCTGCGTTGAATCTTATCTTAATCCATGTATGTTGAGCAGCTGGATTGCTTCCTCGTTCACATGTTGATACAAGCTTTTCTGAAAATCTTTGCTGATTTCACTGATGGCTGACGTCACTACAGAACCTCCAGTTAACTACAAGCATCTACAGATGGCCTAACGAAAATATTGACTTAGATTAAAATTGACTGAAACTCCTGCAATTCTATCTTATTGAATTTGTGTTGGTTTAGATTTTCTCTTAGAATAACCGCACTTCCGCCTCTAGCGCTGTTGTATAGCCTACCAAATTTGCATTCTAAAGAAACTATTGTACTGAAGATTTTGCTGTACCTGATTGCATATTCAACATCGTAACAGTGGCCCTGCAGCCTTTGATGCAGGCGAGCTACGTCGACTCTCTTCTCGACCATTGGCGGTAGGGCCTTGCGAACATGCTCCTGCAGTCGGTAGAAAGCCAGTGATGGCTCATTCGCCACTATGTGCATGTTTTCACTGATTCGTTCAGTTGCTGCAACAAATCAATTGCTCTATCAATACCAGATAAAACGTTAATTACTGTACCACTGTATGCATATTCATGTAATTCCTAATACCTTTTTCTTCATTCACATTATCTGTGGGATCAAGTAAAAACACAAAGAATCCTATAATATTAATCGAGCAATTTCTGTTTAAATATCTGTATGTCACCGGATATCAAAAACAGCTTTAACGATTCTCACGAAATTTGGAACAAAGTAGGTTTATGATATAAAAATTCAATTGCACTTAGTCTCATCCCTGGAATAACTTGCTAAAGAACATTAAAAGGATAATTCATCCTTGGAAAAACAGCTGAAAATTTCGTTGTCTGTCGTTAATGGAAGTGAGTGAGCGAGTGCGTGTGTGACTCAGCAGTTGAACTATTGCATTCAATCACTGATCTCAAGAAAAATATTATCCGGCAAGAAATTAAATGAATGAATACTTCACAATAGTTGTGAGCTACATGTTTACTTCAAAAAGTCCAAGATGCCATTAGTGTAGAATAGTATACACATTGTATACTATACATTATACACAATGTATAATAATATACATTGTATACTAACAAAAATATTTAAGTAAACATAGTAAGTTATATCATTCTTAATATAATAAACTACAAATATATTATAATTTCGTCTTTTGTTATCAATTTTTCATGATTTTGTACTTCAGAGCAAAACTCGGTCCTCAAATATTACTACATGATCAGTGTATGAGCACAAAAGAAGGAAGTGGTCCCCTAGTGGTAAGAGGTTTTGAATCTTGGTGTCAAACCATAAAATTCACCATTCATAACCTTCTGCCGCTTTAGTTTATTTCTATAATACAAATAATAAATTAAACCTTTCAACCATAAAACTTTCTACTAGTTTACATTATCTGTTGTCTGAAAAATAATTAAAAATCAATAAATAACCAAGAAAACTGTAATTTTAATGTAGCTAGCAACAAATTAATAAACAGTCACTTTGCCCAATAAACTTGAAGCTTATTCAATTAGCTACATTTATTGATAAAAAAATAATAAATAAATTATGCTGGTATAATAATAGGGGGGCACTTTAGTTTATGGGCCACGGAATCTAGCATTGAGACCTACATAGATCGATAGAGGGGGTCAGATCAAGACGAGATCAACCATGTATAACATTGTTGTCGATTTCCATGGATTAGCCTAGCTGAAAAAAACATGGCGGAAAGTTTAAAATTTGTATATCAATTTTAATTTTTAATAATTTTTTTATGGCTACAATATGTTTAAAACTAGTGCAATCTTATGTAAAATTTGACGAGGAATCCAATGAAACTAATTTCAGGTTCGTAACTTCAGTAGTTTTTGAGATATTCCAAAAATGTGCAGAAAAATGCAGATTTTTTGCTTTAAAAAAGGTTAACTTGTTTTTATGATGATTAATAGGTATTTTAAACTATTGGATTTAGTAGAATCATAAATTTTAAAGTAAAAATGTTCGGTCACTTGCTAGCCTAAACTCAACATTGTTCAAGATATTTGGGAAAATAAAAAAAATTGCACACTCAATACTCTTCAATTCTCATATTTATTTTTTTTTTACTACTTTTAGTGACTACTAAATTGGCTAAATCTCATTGGGATTTTTGCAGGGAATTCATTAAAATAGATTTGAGTTTAGAAAATTTTATAGATTATTAAGATATTTGAAAAAAATACAAGAAAATGTAGTATTTTTGCTTTAGAAGAGTTCTAGATGTAGGCATAGTGCAGACCGATATTTAGGATCAAATTTTATTCAGTTCCAATGCAATTCAGAAGCTTTAAAAGATTGTAAAAATAATTGAATCAAATCAAGCTTTTCCTAACCTAAGCTTTTTCCCAATGTAAGCTTTTCCTAACCCAAGCTTAACCAATCTTACCTTTTTTCCTAACCTTTTTTTCCTAATCTAAGCTTTTCCTAGCCTAAGCTTCCCCTAACCTAAGTTTTTCTAACCTAAGCTTTTTCCTAACCTTAGATTTTTCCTAATCTAACCTTTTCATAACCTAAGATTTTCCTAACCTAAGCTTTTTCTAATCTAAGTTTTACTAACCCAAGCTCCTCCAAACTAAGCTTTTCTCAGACCCAGCTTCCCTGAACCTAAGCTTTTCCTAACCTGAGCTTTTACTATTCTAAGCTTTTCCTAACCTAAGTTTATCCGAGACCCAGCCTTCTCTAACCTAAGCTTTTCCTAACCTAAACTTTTTCCTATCTGAGCTTTTCCTAACCCAAGCTTTCCCCAACCTAAGCTTTTCCCAAACCCAGCTTCCCCTAACCTAAGCTTTACCTGACCCAAGCTTCTCCTAACCCTCCCAACCTCAACTTTTTCCTAACCTAAGCTTTTCCTTATCTAGGTTTTCCTAACTCAAGCTTTCTCCAACATAAGCTTTTCTTAGACCCAGCTTCCCCTAACTTAAGCTTTTTCTAATCCAAACTTTTCCTAACACAAGCTTTCCCCACACCCAGCTTCCCCTAACCCAAGCTTTTTTTAACCTTAGCTCTTTCCTTAACTATGCTTTTCCTAACCTTAGCTTTTCCTAAGTTGAGCTCTTTCTAATGCAAGTTTTCCTAACCCATCTTTCCCTGACCTAAGCTTTTCTCAGACCCAGCTCCCCCTAACCTAAGCTTTTCCCAACCTCAGCTTTCCCTAACCTCAGCTTTTCCTAATCTAAGCTTTTCCCAACCTAAGCTTTTTTCCTGATATAAAGGGGTACACTGAAGGAGCCTCCACGAAGATTGCAACCTACAAGTGAAAGCAAGAGAAAAAGAGAATACTAGCCAAAGCAATCGGGCGTACCCTGGGCAACGTCAAAATGACGGCCAATCCTTCAACCACCGGACTGATCAACAAAAATCGGCACTTTTCAGAGCCATCCGTGACGATAGTGAGCTTTAATGTTGAAGGCTTAACTAGATCCAAAGAAGACTTTTTATCATTGATGTGCAGGGAACAGAAAATAGACATACTGTGTATTCAGGAAACACATAGGGACGAATCCAGACCCCGACCTCGGATCTATGGCATGACACTAATCGCAGAAATCCCCCATGCAAGATACGGCAGTGCAATATTTGCTAAAACCAAGGCCCTAGTAACCTCCATAGACAGCACACACGTGGATGACATCGAAATCATCACTGTGGAACTGAGAAACTATACGGTGACATCAATTTACAAACCGCCGAACAAGGACTTTAACTTCCAAGAAACTGATAATTTCCACTCGCAAACAGTACAGTTCATTGTGGGAGACTTTAACAGCCACTCAACATCCTGGGGTTACAGAACCACCGATGACAACGGACACAAAACGGAAGAATGGGCAGAAAGAAATAACCTAACAATAATCCACGATCATAAACTACCCTGCTCATTCTACAGTCGAGCGTGGAGGCGTGGATATATCCCAGACTTGTGCTGGGTGTCTTCCAGAATTTCTGGCGAATGCGTCAAAACAGTATATGACCATATACCAAAAAGTCAACACCGCCCAATCGGTATAAAGGTATACTCAGCCCTGAAAACTCCCACTATACCCTTCAGGAGAAGATTTAATTTTAAAAAAGCTAATTGGGACAAGTTTAGCCACGAGTTAGATAATGCTGTCGCTGACCTTCCAGCCATCCCAGAAAACTACGATCAGTTTGTTAAGATTCTAAGGAAGATCTCGTGTAAAAACATACCCAGAGGATGCCGACAACAATACATTCCAGGAATGTCTCCTGAAGCTAAAGAACTGCTGGATGAATACCAGAGACTGTACTCTGAAGACCCTTTTGGCGAGGAAACAATAGAACTAGGTGAAAGAGTGACCCACTTGACAAGTATGGCCCGACAGAATAAATGGATTGAAACACTAGAACGTCTAGACATGACGCATAGTAGCAAAATAGCCTGGAATCTCATCGAAAAAGTAAGTAAGTCCTGATATAAGCTTTTCCTGACTCTAGCTTCTCCTAACCTAAGCTTTCCCTAATCTAAGCTTTTCCTAACCTAAGCTTCCCCTAACCTAATATTTTCCTGATCCAAGCTCCTCCTAACCTAAGCTTTTCCCAATCTAAGCTTTTTCTAACCTTAGTTCTCCCTAGGTAGCAAAAAATGGAGTTGCAATATTTTTATTTGCCCAAATATCTCGAAAAATTTTGAGTTTAGGCAATCAAGTGACTGGAAATTTTTTCTTTAGAATTTATCATTCTACTGAATCCAATAGTTTAAAATACCTATCAATCACCATGCAAACAGGTTCACCTCTTTTAAACCAAAAATTTGCACTTTTTCGCACATTTTTTGCAATATCTCAAAAACTACTGAAGTTACGAACCTGGAATTAGTTTCATTGGATTCCTCGTCAAATTTTACATAAGATTGCACTAGTTTTAAACATATTGTAGCCATAAAAAAATTATTAAAAATAAAAGTTGATATAAAAATTTTGAACTTTCCACAATGTTTTTTCAGCTAATCCTTGGAAATCGACAACAATATTATACATGGTTGATCTCGTCTTGATCTCCACTATCGATCTATGTAGGTCTCAATGCTAGATTCCGCGGCCCGTATACTAAAGTGCAGCCGTCTACGGTATGGTATAATAATCTACTGATGTCAAATAACTAACTTACCTTTTTTTACCTTAGCATCTAGATCCGGATCGTACTGAGGAGTTAAACCTGACATTTGATTATATTTATAATTTATTTCATAGAAAAATAACTGGATAATAGTTATTGTTTATTTCTACTAGCAAAAATCAAAAACCATCTCAGGAAAATTCAAACGACTTAGGCTATTAATCAATCTCTAATTATGATTCACTATTTCACGAGTATTACTGGATTTAAAAAAAGTTTGAACAGTAATAAACTAAAAAAATAAAGAATAACCCAATAATTGATCGATATTAATTGAAAAATTATTAAATTGTTCTTCTACAAATATCAACTATTGAGATTCCAACTAACAAACCATAAAAACAATAGTAATAGTAACATAACCTAAAAGTTCATGTCACAAGGCAAGAAAACACCGTAATGCGCTTGCGCAGGTAACGTTTCTATTCAATGATTTTTGGCTCAACCACAGAGAAGAAATTCCTTCTACTTTGAGGCTCAACTTTGTGGCTTAACTCACACGCGACTTAGGTCAAGAAGAGGTTACTCGAATCTATAGTGAGGTCCACGTTATAATGGCAATGTACGATTGACAATACTGTTACTGTCCTTTTCTATCATACAACAAAACGAGAGCGCTATATCTCTCTAGCTTTGCGATGTTATCTGTTTTCCAGAATATTTTATTTTTAAGTGACTCAGGTCAAGAAGAGGATACTCGAATCTATAGTGAGGTTCACGTTATAATGGCAATGTACAATTGACAATACTGTTACTGTCCTTTTCTATCATACAACAAAACGAGAGCGCTATCTCTCTCTAGCTTTGCGATGTTATCTGTTTTCCAGAATATTTTATTTTTAAGTGACTCAGGTCAAGAAGAGGATACTCGAATCTATAGTGAGGTTCACGTTATAATAGCAATGTACAATTGACAATACTGTTACTGTCCTTTTCTATCATACAACAAAACGAGAGCGCTATCTCTCTCTAGCTTTGCGATGTTATCTGTTTTCCAGAATATTTTATTTTTACTTTTGACAGTAACTGTACAAAAGTAAACAAAGAATTCTCAGCCCCAAACTAGGAGTACAGGTTCATTGCTGACAAAAAATGATAGATGTAAAATAGGAATAGACCCAGTTTGTCTTTCACTGTTCCACTTTGGTTGCATCCGTAAGAACTGACCATTTTTTTGTGAGTGGCGGCTTTCAGTGTAGGTGGAACTCTGGCGACCCGAATTTCTACATTGTTGATAAACGATGTGGCAACATCGCAATGCGTGGAAGAGATAGCTCCATCTGCTTTGTTGAACGATAGACAAGGATAACAACACCATTGCAAATCACACACTGCCATTATAACGTGGACCTCACTATATAGTGAGGCCCACGTTATAATGGCAGTGGGGAAAGATAGGAGAAAAACGTTCTTAAGTCTCTCCATTTTGCCACTGAGTGTTCACAGCTGTTACTCAATTCATCCCATTAAATTTGATCTAATAATAATTATAATTTCCTTGATAAAATAATCAATTTGATGTCAAATCAATCAAGAATATATATTTTTTCATAGATTTTATTTTTATACAAACCTGAAATGGCAATTCTCTAGTACCTACTGGACTGACACTTCTGGCACTATAGTTTCACCACTATTCTGTTCCACAAACCTATCTCTTGCAGTCATTGACTATTTATAATGAATAGCTGGCTTATACATGTACAGAATAGGAAAATTATGTTTTCATCACGTCTGAACTGCTGGACTAATTAACTTGAAATTTCACATATAGATTCTTAATTAACCAAGGATGGTTATAGGCCAATTTTTAATTCTTCAAAATTTTATTATGTCATGTTTTCAGTTTGTTAAATAATGATTATATAGTAAAAATGTACTACAATAATAAGATAATACTTCAACCGCACAAAGGGACAGGCAAAGGTTTCAAGAAGTTTTTAAACACTTTAATAGTTTGAACATGAACATTTTAATTTTTTAAAGTTCTAGTTCTCAAAAAATTCAAACATTCAAAAGATTAATCCAAATATGAAATCATAAATCATCTCCACTAATCACCCAATAAAATACGAGGAAAAGGAATCTTGTATAGTAAACTTCACTGAATTTCAATTGTCATTCAACAATCTTATTTATCCCTGCAAGAGCAAGAAATTGGATAAAAACCTGTTATTTTAACAATTACACACCTTCAAGAATGAATATCTCGGAAACTATTGGGAATATTACAAAATTCCACTGAACTGAAAGTGTAGAGAATCTATCATGCTTCATTTTTGAATAGTTAGTTAGTCAGTCAGTCAATTGTACTGTTCTCAAGATATGAGCGTGGAAGAAAAATGCTTAAAAATGCAACTTCAATCTTCAATCTTCATTTGTAGGACCATTAACCAGCCAGATGAGCTGGGTAGGTCATCACGTCAAAAATACAATTTCACACAGAAGCTTTTGACAACACTGTCACGTCAAAAAATGAAACATGGCATAGATGGCTAAACACAGTGATGGCCACTAAATGTCAACTGTAGACTCCTGAAAAAATTCACTCAAGGAGTAGTATGGTCTGGCACGCAGCCAGGACTTGAGTCTCCTCTTACTCTGTCTGTCACTCCTGTAAACTCACTGTCACTCAAATGACACACAGATGGAGGTAGCATATTGAACATTTTAATAGCAATATTGGGATAACAGTTCTGAGCCTTACTTAGCCTACATCGAGGAACATTGACTTTGAGAGCATTTCGAAGTGAGTAGGCACTCTGCAACCCCCTCAAATTCACTGTAAGATTGATATTCCTAATACCAAACAGGGAAGCAAAGATGAACTGGCTAAAAACTGTGAGAATCCAGAGTCTGGCGAAGAGTGGCCTACAGTGCTCCAGATGACCATATCCGAACTGCCTTCTTCTGCAGCATAAGAATACTCTCACAGTGTGAAGAGTGTCCTCACAGCAGTATTCCATAGATAATGTGGCTATGGAACAGTGAATAATAGGCCATAATCAAATGTTCCTCAGTCAGCAAGCACCTCAGTCTTCTCAACAGGTAGATCACACAAGACAATCTTCCACATACAGCATCCACATGAGCACTCCATGTTAACTTTGGATTGATGTTAAATCCCAGAAGCTTCACCGGTTCATTCAATGAATGATTGAAGTGGTTTCTCAGAGTGCACATGATATTCTGTGTCTTGCCGACGTTGAGCAACAGCTTGTTCTCCTGAAACTAGCGTTCTGCACCAGCAAAGGACTCCTCCAACTCAAGGGTGGCAGCTGCAGGCGAGGATCCTCTCCCAACAAGGGTTGTGTCATCTGCAAACAGCAGCTCACTTCTGCCAACTCTCAAATCGTTCATATGCAGGATGAACAGGACCGGCCTCAGGACAGAGCCCCGCGGTACCCCATGCCGTACATGCAGCTCGCCAGATGATGCACCCCGAAAATCCACTATCTGCCTTCTGTCAGAAAGATAAGACTTGAAAGTGTCAGAAACAATGTCCTTTATACCATACTGACTCAACTTTCCAAGGAGAAGCTCATGAGACACACAGTCAAAATCACGTGACAGGTCACACAGCCTCACTGCCACAGAATCTCCACTCTCGAATGCATCAATGACTTCGTTGATCAGGGCCAGCAGGGCGGTTTGTGTGGACTTGGACTTTCCAAAGCCATGTTGTCTATCAGACAGCAAACTATTCCTCTCAAGATGGTCCATTAGCTGATCCTTCATGGCAACCTCTAAGATTTCTCCGAGTAAGGGGGTAACATTAATTGGTTGGAAGTTATTCTTGTCCTTCTCATCTCTCTTTTTATATATAGGTACAGTTTTACCCAACTTCAAACAATTCGGAAAGTAGCCCAGTTTAAGACACTGACTAAAGGCACTGGCAAGATGAGGTGCCATCTCATCAACCACTGATTTCAAGAAAGCCACAGTAAATCCATAGATGTCCTGAGAAGGTGAATTTTTAAAAGCAGTCACTATTTTCAATACATCATTCTTCGAGACTCTCCTCCATACAGAAAAAACAGTGGGTTGCGCTTCTACATCTCCAACACCATTTGGCTGAGTCACTGGAATCTGTTGAAGAATGGCCTCCACGGAGTTCAGATAGTGACTGTTCATAACATCTGGACTGAAATCACATTGAGGCTGTGTAGACGCTCTGCACTTGTTAATGAGCTTCCAGGCCGATTTACATGGGTTCTGAGAGTCAAGTATAGCATCAGCATTTTTCCTCTTAACTGCTTGGTCCACCTCCTGATTGAGAAGCTTCCGTGCCCTCAAATACCTGCTAAATGCTACTTCTTTAGCCATCCTGTCCTGAGTCAGCTCATATTTCTGGTACAGAAGAGATACAGCAAACTTGAACATGTTCAATTCATGTGAGAACCAGTCTCCAACATTTTTCCTTCTAGCTCTCCTGGTTTGGGCATGAGAGCTCATCCGGCTACTTCTTGACTTGACTGGAAAAATAGAATCAAAAACACTGATAATTTCACAGAAAAATTTATAAATTTTTACAGTGGACACCTGGTCATCATGTAAAATGGGCACAATCTCACTTTTGAAAATTTGAATGAAATGATGAACAACACCTAGATTGATTTTTCTGTAACAGAACTCATAATCAGCATGCCAATCAGTGGCTTTCTCGACCTGTGTACCAACAAGCAGTTTCACAACAATGGCAAGATGATCTGCAACCTGGGGATTTGCCACACTGACTTCAAAAGCACCACTGCTTAAATTAGTTGCAACATTGTCGATGCAATTTGGACCTCTAGTTGGGAGTCTATTGCAAAAATATAGGTTTAAACTCCGGAGCAAATTTTCAAGTCTGTACTGCGCTGGTAGACTGTAATTGAAATGACTATTAAAATCACCACTCACAATAATCTGCATGCTAAAATTTGCTATATAAGCAAGACAGTCATCCAATCGACTCAGGAACTCTTCAAGTTCATTTCCAGTATGGTACACAACCAAAACAATAGTACTATGATGAGTCAGAACTATGCCAGTAATTTCAATTACGAACTCCCTACAAAAAGCTTGTAGATTTAACTCCTTGAAATTCAGTTCCTTATTAACGTAGATAGCAACACCACCATGACCATGCACTGTGCGGCAGAAAGAGTTAGCCAATACCAAATCACCTATGGAGCTGTAGAATGGTATCTCCTCAGACTTCAGCCAATGCTCACTTATGCACAAAATACTAATAGCATAAGAACAAGCAAACAGGTCAACAAGATTAAGCTTTGTGCGCAGGCACTGGACATTAATATAGCCTATACTCAACTTGACATTTGTTTTCACTTGTAAAGGTGGCGGTTCGCGCCGCGACAGAGACAGGAGACCGAGACAGGAGACTGAGACCAGCGACCGAGACAAGTGTCTCGGTCTCTTTGGCATGTACTGTAGGTCGAGACTGAGACTGAAGATCGCGACAAGTGTCATCAAGCAAATGCTCAGTTCAAGAGAGTCTGTCGATGAAGTCAGTGGTGTTTTGTATCGTGATGGAAAACCTAGTAATGAAGCTGCTATTGGAGGAAGAAGAAGACGACGATTTGCTCTTATATTATTATTACAAATACAAAACTGAAAGACGATTACCTATTAAGGATTTATATTTAACTAGAGGTCAAGAAGGATCATTTTCGCTATTAGTAAAGAAGCACCTGATGTTTGATGACAATATATTCAGGAAGTATTTTCGGCTCAATAAAACACAGTTTGATTACGTATTAAATTTAATGAAAAAAACAATGCAAGAAAAGGGAAGAATATCAGTGAAAGAAAAATTAGCACTAACTTTAAGGTAAGTTTGCCAATTCATTGATATTGTTCTGGTCAATTTCACCATAATTGATTAGAAATGGTTCACTCGAAATATTTGTCAATCCAGTCTGTGTTTGGTGTTCTGATGAAGCTGCACTTATCGGAGAATATGAATTGTATGACGAATTTGAAATATATGAACTTGTATAGGGACGTTCAGTTTGACCCTCGATATCTCCAATCTCATACTTCGAGACAATATTAAATATTTCAGTTTTTGCCATTGCTCTTGAATGTGGGCTCAATTTTCTTAGCATCATTTCAATATGCTTTGTAAATGTCGATATATCATCAACTGGATCTTGAGATTTCAATAACTCCAGCTGTCTATTTCGGTTTTCCTGTCTGTCCTTCATAAATTTTATAAATTCATCTTCTTTTTGTCTCTTTCTCTTTGTATTCTTGGCGGTCGATTTTTCAGAAATGTTACTTAGTGGTATATTAGATCTCTCTTGTGTAGATTTAGAAGTGCCTGGTAACTCATTTGAAGGAGTGTTGAGTGTTGAGTTATGTACTGACGTGTCTGCGGCTTCGTGAGGAGTATCTTCATGTTCTACTCCTGGGGAGGTATTAGTAACTTCTTTCTCTACACTGGCGGAGCTTTGCTGTTCTTGTTCTACACTGGTGCAGCTTTGCCGTTCTGATGGTGTGTTTTCTAAAAATCTTAAGCGTTCATAAAACTGCCACTTTGAATTTTTAGCTGGTGCTGCAGATCCCGTCGATTGTTTTTGTTTGCGCTTGTATCTGTTGTAGGAGTCCCTGATCAGTTTCCATTTTTTACGGCATTCCGAATCTGTAATAAATAATAATATTATTAATGTTTTTATTTTCAGATTCATGGCGACTGGAGAAACATATGCTTCGCTAGCATTCGTATTTCGTATATCACCTTCTTATATTTCACAAATAGTCAAAGAGGTGTTAAAAAATTTAAAGACTGTTTTGGTGCCAATTTTTATGCCTATTCCAAAAGAAGGTGATTTTAGGCGTATATCTGAAGGATTTTGGGACAAATGGCAATTTCCCAATTGCACAGGTGCTATTGATGGGAAGCACGTAAGAATAAGAGCCCCTGAAAATAGTGGGTCGCTGTATTTTAATTATAAGGAGTATTACTCCATTGTTCTTCTGGCTATTGTAGACCATAATTACAAGTTCATTGCAGTAGACGTTGGCTCTTATGGCAAAGAAGGAGATAGTGGAATATTCCAAAAGTCTACAATGGGGAAACAAATCATGAAAAATGAATTTAATTTTCCAGAACCAAAAAATCTACCAAATTCGAACATATTATTACCCCATTTTTTAGTTGCAGATGAAGCATTTAGTCTTGATACTTTTATGATGAAACCGTACGCTAGAAGAGTTGCAAAAAACGATTTAAGCAAAGAAATATTCAACTACCGCCTTTGTCGTGCGAGACGAGTATCGGAAAATGCGTTTGGTTTGCTGTCTCAGGTGTTTAGAATATTTTACACTCCTATCGGAATAGCGCCAGAAACATGCACTGACATGATCTTGGTTGCCTGTTGCTTGCATAACCTATTAAGAGATGGATTTCTGGAATCTGCACAAATGCCCGTACATCAATGGAACCGAGAGGAAGAAAATTTGCCTTCAAATTTTTTTTCATTACGTGGAACAGGAGGGTTTTCGAACAGCAACGGATTCGATATTAGAGTAAAATTAACCAATTACTTCACGTCACAGCAAGGAGCAGTAGACTGGCAAGAACAACATGTCACACGGCTTGTTTGAACTGATTCCACACCACCTTTTCATTCCTGTTATATGTTTCCTTCCAAATATTAATTTTTGCAAAATAAATAAAATAAGAATAACTCACCTGTTTTATTTATGCTTTCAGCTATGCTTTTCCAAATATTGTCCTTCAAATGTTCGTCTCTGTAGGAGTCTAGTTGTGCATTGTATAGCGGAGGGTGCTGCCTGATTAGTTCAATCAGATTCTCGCAGTCCTCGTCAGAAAAACTCATTTTTAAATATTGTGATTACCCTTCTTAAAATGAAAGAATTTGCTAAAGGAATAGTTAGCGACCGAGCGATAAAGCTTCCTTATCAGTAACTGTATATCAGATAAGAGTACCGTTCTGTACTGAATATTTTCTAGAGAATTATTTAATAGAATTATAATTATTCTGCAAAATAAAGCACGAACCATTTATGAATTGCTCATTGAATTTTGAGGTTACACTTTGTTTGATCAGATGTTTTAAAGTAGCTCAAACACAGCTGACTGATTCAACATATTGTAAAATGACATGCCAGATTCATGCAAGCTATAGGTCTAATATTATTTCTAAAAAGTAAAAACTATCAATAAAGGACCAAGAATTTCGAATAAAAAATAAAATGTATGTATTATCGTTGAAATTATTTATTACTTAAAAAATTATATTATAATGTCAAGTATTATTGTAACTAACTAGGTCATAGCATGAACATTATATTATTGATAAAAACAGCAGAAATTAATTATAACAGTCTCAGACATAATAAAAATTGTATAAGAATATTTAATTATTAATTATTATTTCAACTGAACCACATGGTGATTGAATCTCTTTGGCAAGTCTAAGCCAATCATAGTACATAGAAATAGCACCAAAAAGGTGATCGTTTGAAAACAACATATGTTAATCTGCTATCAGACAACAAACCTGCCTTATCATATACGCTAGCACATGTACATTGTATAAGAGGAACTATGTCTAGGAGATTAAGCAGTTTTAAGAATTATACAAATTGGATTATTATCGTAATTAAAGGAATTATATTCCGAACGATATCTGGTCCTTGTACCCTATCTTAATCTTCGGAACTTATTAGAGACGCAGTCCCGTAAATTATCTACATCGGGATTTTTGCTCGACCTGTATGATTTTATGTGTTGTTTCATCACAGGTAATAATTTTAAGACTTCAGTATTCAGTGTTTAGCGACCGCTACACTACATATAAAAATTTCGTCACCATACAATCTGTCATAAGAAGAATCAAGGGTGAGCGAGCGTTTAGGCCTCCTGCGATTCCGACAATTGTATTGAATCTTGTAGTGAACCAATCAGTCTGGTGTACACTTAGCGTCCACGCACGCAGTTACAAACTTTATAATCTCAACACCGTTGATTCAGTACAAGATTCACTCTACGTATGTGAGGCGTGTAAAAAAACCGCTTTACAATACTAAACACGTGTGCTTTCACGAGCGCGACGGAGACACTACTGATCCGGAGCAGCGACCGTCTCTCTGTCTCCTGTCTCGCGTCTCGGTCTCCTGTCTCTGTCTCGCTCGCGAACTGTCGCATATACATTGCCTAATGTCAAGTGACGGTCGTGGTCGCTGGTCTCAGTCTCCTGTCTCGGTCTCCTGTCTCTGTCGCGGCGCGAACCGCCACCTTAAGAGTTCAGCCGTTGATCTGGACTTCTCTGAAAAAATGCACGTTTATTGCTTGTCTTTGGAAAACGGTTGTCGCAAAGTACACCCTCCGGCCACAATGTTCAGGATTCCCGAGAATGGACTTGTCTTCTTCAGATATTGACAATTTGAATGATTTGTAATGAGTAAACTTCGAAGGTACCTCCTCACACATTACATTACTTTTACAATGGGCCATGGCAAAATCCTTAGTATCATTAATACCAACCTTAGGATCAATCCTAGAAACGAACAAGTGATTCAACTTATTATCCTTTGAGCTAACAAATGGGCAAATGACTTTATTAGTGCCAACAACACGGCTACTTGACTTCTTGATTTCCTTCAAGCTATCTACACTGGTTGGTTTCCGTTTTGTTTCTTTCGACTTTTTACTCCTACTAGCAACAGCGCTCCATTCCAGCACAGGATCAGTTTCAACAATAGGATCAACTAATTTTTGAATTAACCTTAATTACTTTATGCTGAATACTGGCAGAGTTTCCATTAATTAATTGATCATTGTTTTACAAATTGACCATCCATCAACGTTTGAACATGTAAATCTACACTATTGCTTGTAGTATTTTCTGTTGAGGTTAAATTATTATCCTTCAAAGAAAGATTTTGTTTCTTTCAAACTTTCAAACCACCTTCATCCCCTATAGTCTATCTAATGTAAATAGTTCTTTGAGTGTTACTGTTTCTGCCCGCTTGGGTGCGCTGCAATCGATTCTGCTTCTGCCTGTTACGAAAACACGCCTTCAAGAACGAATATCTCGGAAACTATTGGGACTATCGCAAAATTCCACTGAACTAAAAGTGTAGAGAATCTATCATGCTTCATTTTTGAATGGTTAGTTATGTCGGTTGATTGTACTGTTCTCAAGATATGAGCGTGGAAGAAAAATGCAACTTGAAAAACAACCTTCATCCCCTTAGCACATGAGTTAGGAATAGGGACTTTTGATATGTTCTCCTCCTAACTAGTCTCAACAAAGCTGCAAAGTCAAAAACTGTGTTAAAACATTCCCTCTAAATTACTTTGTTGTTGCAAAACTGGCGTTTTCACACTCAACACTAAAGCTGCTGCAACAGTTGTAGGGAAATGAGTAAAAGTGTGAAATTATAAATCAAATTAAAGAGAATTTAATGCTCTATAAGCTCATAAACAGCATAGATTCTTCCCATCAATTTTTAAAAAGTTATAAGAGCGACCCTTAACAGAACTGCAGGGTCAAAAATTGTCTTCCAACCTTTTCCCTCTATAACCTACCCTTGACTGGACTATTTTTATTCCATAGAAATCATTCAATGTGAAATGCATTTTGGTTCTTCATAATGAATCAAAGTTACCTTTATTTTTATACATGTAGAGAGATTACCATAATACGAAATAGTGAGAGTAACATACTAAACAAAATCATGAGAAAAAGGAAAATAGGTTTAGAGTTACAGGAAAATCTTTTTGACCCCTGAAAAGTCAACACAGGCTGTAGTCATTTGGGTAAGCCTAATTGGTTTTGATCAGATGAAGCTACTATTAATGACTGATGTTTAGTGGTACATCTTTATCTTTTAATTCAATAATTTCACTTCAAACATTTTTTACCAGGTTGGTCAAGGTCCATCAATTTAGACTTAGTGCTAGATGAAGTTTGGTTGAAATAGATTGATAAATATTTAGAATCGACCTCCTATAATGCAAAAATAAGTACAAGAAATCTTCAGTGGCCAGTCGAGTGTACCTCCACCTAAATAAATTATGTAAGGCAGTGGCGAATCAGTTGCAGCTCCACTATAGTGAGGTCCACGTTATAATGACAGTATTTGATCAACTTTGGTTTTGCTATCCTTGTCTATCATTCGACAAAGCCGGTGGTACTATCCATTTCTAGCTCCAAAACGATATCAATTATGTTTTTGATAGTGTAGAAATATAATTAATCAATTCAGAGAATCGGCATCGCTATTTTTCTATCTTCATCCACTGCCATTATAACGTGGACCTCACTATAGAAGCCAGTTACAGCTCAGTAACAGCTATCATTGAACGGAACTGCTTTAACAAATACGTGACCAGCGCTTGCGCATACTCCTCTATGCTATAGCAAAATTCCTTCAGCGAGACGCACGTGCCATCCGGCTCCTTCACGGCAAATACAACTATCAAGGAGGAAAGTTGAAACATTGTTGTTAAACTTGTCTTTCAGTTTTGGTTTTGCTGGTTTTAAATTATATTATTTATCATAAGAGTAAGTAAAATTACTTATCTTTCATTTTTATATTTATTATTCCTTTTTATAATAGTAGGCTATTCGATTTATGATTTATATAGGTGGTCTGATATTGTAGCAATACAGAATATACTGTAATATTCATTTTTGAAAAGCGGGAATCATTTTCTATAATATTATTATAACTAGCTTACCCGGCAAACGTCCTATCGCCAAAAAGTCAATTACTTTTTATAATAGTATTCGATTTATGATTTATATAGGTGGTCTGATATTGTAGCAATACAGAATATACTGTAATATTCATTTTTGAAAAGCGGGAATCATTTTCTATAATATGACTAGCTTACCCGGCGAACTTCGTACCGCCAAAAAGTCAATGTATCTCATATCACACTTGACTATTTGGTGAATCATGAAATTATCTCACAATCAATATTTTCATTTATATCTCAATATGAACTTCATATGTGCTCAAAAACGTTTTAATAACAGTAAACAATTTTATCACAGAGTGACGTGTTTATTACATCTGGTAAGTTTAGATGCTAAATCATGTTATCACAACATGATCTTGAATCATGATGATCTTCCCGTTCTACATTAGCCGTTCGGCCGACAATTTCGAAAACATAGGTCTGTAAAATGGATTGATATATAATTAGGCCTATTATTAGTCCCCCTATTAAAATTTCTGGTCAGAAACCATCCCCAATATTCACACACCTTATATTCCCAAAGTTTCATGCCGTTATGTTTTCGAGTCTATAGGGAACAAACAAACTAACACACAAACAGACATTCATTTTTATATGTAGATTATTTTAGAGGTTATATTATTATTATCATCATCATCATTATTAGGCCTATTTTGCTTTTGCTATAGGTGGTCTGAAAATAATATTCATTTAGGTACCGTATAAAAAATAATATTCAATTTTGAAAGGCGGGAATCAATTATTTTTAGAGGTTCTATTGTTATAATTTTTTCTCTCAATTCAAACTTTACTACGGTAATACAAAATTAGAATATCATTAGTCTATTATATTTATGCAAAATTTCTTAGTGAGAATTACATTTTCCTTATTTGATAAATTTATACTAAGCACTTTTTGTACACTTTCCAATTGAACATAGTAATTTCATAACGCAAAGTATTTAAGTTAATAATTTAATTATTGTATGAAAAATCTGTAAACATTTTAAATATTCTTCAATGTTGTTTTCCTTCACAAACTGCTTATTATTTTTTCTATTAGAAAATCTAACTGGTAGACGTTTTTTCTAATAGCATTTTTAATATATTGTAAAAGTATTATATTTTGTAAGCAATGTAGTACAGTATGTTTTATGTTAGTACTTGGAAAAATGTACTGCCAGTTCCCTAATAATTATATGCAATAGTGTGTATTTTCTTGAACAGTAGATCTAATCAACAACAATTATTCAGAGGCCCGAGTAAAATATGTTTCTCGTGCCACATCCCCACACCCGTATTTTGGATGGTCACGTTAAATTATCGGTTCCGGCTGCAAAAATCAGATGTTCAGGATCCTTGAAATTGATCAGGTACGCCTGAAAACATTAGACCTGGGTCAGCCAGGTCCCTTGATATTATTATTATTAATCAACAACAATGTTAGGCAGGCGTACATAGAAGCACATAAGCCTATGATAAACCAGATTAACAGAAATATAGTTTTTACATTTTTTAATTCCTTTTAAATATCTAACTTACCTTTTTTACATTTATTAAAATGTGTACTAGTGTAATAAATTACTACAGTATTTATATAATAGTAAACTTTGTTAAAAATGAATTACATAAGAAATTGCTTGATTACAGAATAAAATAATACCACCTTGTGATGATGTGAAAATGTCATGCTCCAGATAATCACAATAGGATTATAAGGAGAAATGTCGTAAGTATATTTTTGTTGATACCGTACCTTGTTCATAATATAGGTAGTCTGATGCATCCTCGACATGATTATACAGTTATACTATCCTATCTTACTCATTTACTTATTTGTACTTGAGTTTTTCGTTGCTGACTGGGAAAACCAGATGGTCTATGTCGAGGGTCTCGGCGTATCTCCCCTTAGACTCTGTTATGGCAGTGGATCTTGGAGAATATAGAATCATATCCAGTTCTGCCAGTAAATAGATGGGCTGTTTACCAGTTGCTCCTTTACATGCGCTGAAACTTATTATTTTCAGCATAGGCTACTCTACAAACTTGGGGAGCTGATTGAATGATTTAAGTGCTGCTAAGAGTGCCAGTCAATCTGCCACGAGAGGTACCGGTAACTTATATTAACATTTCCTGCACCTCAAGTTTGGTAAACATGTACATTGCTCATGCTTTTCTTTAGGCTGTCTACTTTGTCTTTTTGGTATAGTAATGAGTAATATTTTAATATGGATGAATATTTTCTATTTTCTGAAAGTGACTCACAGTGAGCGAGGCGGTCCAAGAAGTTATAATAAATTCTGATTGCTTTTTTTAAGCATGTTCCTATGTCAAAATTCCACAGGTATTACTGTGGAAAAGTGAATGGTATGACCACAGTAGATATTCCATTGTTACCACATATTTTTTATTTTAATTTGATGAGTAGGTAGATGAAGTACTATTGAGCTTCATTCAAGTCCGAGTGACGTGTGTGTTTCAAATCACGATTTCACGTATTATAATTGCAATTTCTTGATATTTTCTATAATAAATATGTTGCTGCAAGCCATATAAATCTCTTACATGTTTGGTTAGCAGATTACAATAAGTATCATTCCAAGCGATTTATTTATATTGAAACTTACTGTTGAATCAACAATGTTTTTTTCAACTATGTCATTTTCAGAGAGCTAGACAATGAAATGTCATGGTCCAAGGTATCAGAGACCTTGCTGACATCACAAAGTGTCAGACCAGCGAGGCCTCCCCTCCAAAGACTATATTCAAATAACATTCAAGCTTATGAATTCTATAACTTTAGAAGTTATAGAATAACCTTTCCCCTCTAAAGACTATATTCAAATAACATTCAGGCTTATGAATTCTATAACTTTAACTGGGAATTTCCCCGCTCTGAAGCCAAAATGTGTAGTATCTGCAAACAAAGTAGTTTTTTACAGAATTCATAAAACTGCTCGGCTATTATCATCTAATATCAAATTTGGCATAATTTTTTGTTTTTCATGAATAATCGTAGCTAAGATACTAATTTTTTTTCTTACGAAGATTGCAGTATGGTGAACAATGGTGAACTTTTGAATTTCTTATTCTGAACTTTTGAATTTCTAATTCTGAACTGTTATATTCTCGGCGTTTCAGTTGAAATTTAGTTTCATATTCATTATTATGTATTTGATTATGTTTATTTGTGGGCTGAGCTGTGTTCAATATTTATTATGTAACATTCATATAACTAATAAATAAACCAAATCAAATCGATGATTAGTGCTTGGTGGAGTTTTGCATAATCGTTTCACTTATTCTCAGGTGTGAAAATAGCATGGATGAGAAGGAGGAGGAGACCGCCACTGTTTGGGCACTTTTCAAAACCAATTTCTCCTATATTTTTCGTGAAGACTATCATGGTGAAGATGTCAAGAAAATAACCAATGTTTTGAAAAATCTGTGCTGTGTGCAGTCTCAAACAGCACTGTTTGTTCCTTCAAAACAGAAAGATGAAACCGAATCTGATTTCAAAAAACGATTTCTTGTGCGAATAGGTATGTTATTTCACCATTTTGTAAACTTTTAGAATGATATTGAAGCAGTTTTTGAGCAGTGCTAATATTCGTCCTTACATAACACCAATCCACCTTGCTATTCATAAATTATTCTTCACTGTTGGAGAGAGTTAATCATATAAAATATGATATTCAAGTAATGTCTATCCAAGCGTTTTCCTATCAATGAAATAAATTTTCCATTGAAAGTCCAATATATCTCTACTTCTAGAAACTCATTCAATCCATTGTGTATTCAAAGTCCAATATATCTCTACTTCTAGAAACTCATTCAATCCATTGTGTATTTAAAGTCCAATATAACGCTACTTCTAGAAACTCATGCAATCATAATCTTTGTTATATAACGTTATTGGTTAATGCTCCTTATGAATATGAATATTTTCTGTCCTTCAAGTTCAAGTCGAAATTACTTTTTCAGCTCAAGTTATCTGGCTGCTGGGCCAACTGATGCAAATTGCCTGCCGTGAAAGATTATCAAAATTGCATCAAGTTTCTGTGGAAGCTCAAATCAGTATTTTGGGACTTTTAGCTGAGAAAAGTAATGTCATGTTCAAAGTTCTCATAACGGAGTACATTCAACTATTCGAAGGTAAGCTTTTTTTTGTTGATTGATTTGAAGTTGGTGGGTTCCTTTTTCGTCTTTGTTTGCATTTTAATCCTTTTCTTGAATGTTTTATTATCGTCTCATTTTTAATTGAAAATGTTGATGGTTTGTGATATTTTACCAACAGCTGCCATTCTGCCATTAAAAAATAAACACCTTTTTATTCCAAATAGGTTAAATTACAACATAGCAGTCTTATTTTTCTATGATTAAAAGATTTTCAAGTGTTGAAAAAAGGCCCAGCGTCTGAAAGCGCTCCACAAACGTGAATAGAGCTAATAGCTTTTAATCATAAAAATTAGATTGCTATGTTGTATTTTAAATATTTGAAAGTGGTTATTAACAAGCAGTTTGTAATAGAGAGAAACATTGAAGAGAAATTTTAATTTTCAAGTTTACAACATTATATAGAGCTAATAGCTTTTAATCATAAAAATTAGATTGCTATGTTGTATTTTAAATATTTGAAAGTGGTTATTAACAAGCAGTTTGTAATGGAAAGAAACATTGGAGAGAAATTTTAATTTTCAAGTTTACAACATTATTTCAAGAAACATTGAAGAGAAATTTTAATTTTCAAGTTTTCAACATTGGGGCTCTGAATATCTTATGATAAAATAGCCTATGTACAATTTGCCTAATATAAGCAGGACTGTCTCACATGTATTTAATTCAACTCATTTTATTGCAATTGTAGTCATAGCCAAGTTATTTTACCACTGATTTGATAATCTGGAGGTCATAGAATCGTTCCCAGTTCTGGTCCAAAAATATTCCTTGGGCCACTCCCGTGCTTTTAATAGAGATGTTGAATCTGTCCATTTCAAGACTGTCTAAAACTTTTGTTAAGTCACTTAAGAGGTGCTAAAATTATTGAGATGTAATCTGGAGAACTGTGCACCAGTTCACAACCAGCCAGGTTACACGATATTCTTTGTTAAATTCCTCTTTCCTATAATTGAAATATGTTCCTTCTGTCAATATTATAATATTGATTCAGCCCAGTTCACTCAAATATAGAATGTTTATAATTTCTTCATGGTTTCAAGTTCCATATTCATTAAATTTTTCATGTGTATTATTTAAAATCATTGTTTAATGAATAAACTTACAGAGATTGGTCAGTCGAGTAATACTATAATAAGCAAATAATTCCAACTTTATTTTGCTGTTTCAAACTATTTGTAATATAAATTCATATCCTGTCGATTTCAGATATTTCGAACCTAAGAGATGCAATTGGAAAATCGATGGAATTTAAAGAGCATAAGATTGAAAGGTTTCATCCGAACAATATGGCGATTCTGCCTCCTGAAAGCGCGTCTGAATACAGCAGTGAAAATTATCCATTCATCATATCTTCTCGCGATGATTGCTCTCTTTTATTGGAAAAGTTACTGCCTGTGAGTAACGATAATTCTTTTTTCACGTATGATTCCTGTTGGAATCACACGTTTAACATCAAATGTATATGTTCTATTAATGAAAAATTCTTATGTTTCTCGTATGTCAGCTACTGAGCTGATGAGATTCCATATTAGATGTGAAAAAACATTCTATGGCATTCTGCGAATTAATCATTCCAATAACAGTGAAATACAGTGAAATCTCATCTAAAACTATATTGCAGTATTTTTTGTAGAGAACATAATATATTATATGAACACATTACTCAATGATAACGAGCTCCATTCTTGCCGTAGTTAATGTAGGCAGTTTGTTGTATACGAGTACATTTTTGACAATTTTTATATCAATTATACTTTATAGATTTTCAAAATATAATTCATCTCATCAACAAAAATGATCATGAATTCAATTTCAATTTATTAAAACACAAAACAAAATGACAAAGAATTACAAAACAAATAAAATACAATAAAATTTTTACAAATATAAAAAAACCATGGGCTTTGTGATTGGGTGTGTTGGAGAAGAGAAAAAAGAGAGGAAGATACCTAGCCAAGATACCTATGGTTTCCCATATAATAGGCAGGCAAAGAAGAGAAGAGAGAAGAGATGAGGAAAAAAGGGAAGGGAGAAATGGGGGGAAGGAAGAGAAACAGAGGAATAGGTACGCAAAATAAAGGTAAGCGAGTCAACTGAAAAATGGAAAAAAACAATGCTGGAGCAGAAATCTTGAGTCTTATACATCTAAATGGAATATGAAATTACTGTATGTCCAGTTTTTTATATCCAGTTTAATTTTCCGCTGATCTTATTGTCCATGAGAAAGTGATTTGGAATAAGGTTTATTATTTTAGTACCTATGTAAATTAACTGCCTCCATGTACATTCAATAGTGTTATAGGTAGAATATTGTTATAGGTTACATCTTTGTTAGCAGTGGCCCTTAGATTATAATAATTAAGTGTAGAGTTTAATGTGAGAGGAAAATCGGATCTATATTTTATTAAGTATTCAATTACGGTTTTTATGTATAATTGACGTATAGTCATGACCTCAAAATCACTAAAAACCATATCCGTTGGATAGAACCTGGGTTTGCTTAATATAGTTTTAATTATCAGTTTTTGTGCTACAAAGAATTCAGCAATATGGCAGTTGAAACAGCCCCCCAAACAACTATGCCATACTGCAGAATTGACTTGACTAGAGCATGATACATCATTTTCAGGTAGGTTTTATTAAGAATTCTGCTAACTTGGTAAAATTTAAATGATAAATATCTCATTTTTCTACATATGTATTTAATATGAACATCCCATTTAAGGTTTTCATCAATTATTATGATTCCCAAGTACTTATTATTAGTGACTTTTTCAATGGTGGGACAATCACAATTACCCAAGTTTGAATTGCACTGAGAATGGAGTCTCAAATCTTGATTATCGTTAGGCTGCCCTACTCTATTTGCAGAGAAAGTTCTGTAATTAGTTTTTTCAATATTTAAACATAAGGTATTCTTATCTAACTACTTCTTAATTAAGAGCATATTATGTTCAGCTATGGCATGAACTTCATTCCATGAATTTCCATGAAAAATATCTGCAGTATCATCTGCAAAGGATATCACAGTTGAATTTAGAAGTCTTAAATTTAAAAAGTCATTTACATAGAGTATGAAAAGGATGGGGGAAAGTACATTACCTTGACGAAGACCATAAGAAGTTAAGTTAGTTACATTAGATTGATCATTTATGGTTAGGGACTGGGTTCTATTACTCAGATAGCTTTTGAACAATTTAAGCGAGACTCATCTGAAACCATAGTACTCTAGTTTATTGAACAAAGTATTATGAGGTATTGTATCAAAAGCTTTGCTTATATCCAGGAAGACCGCAATAGTTTTCTTATTGGAGTTTATTTTATCAGATGAAGTATTGATGAATTTTATTAGAGCGTCAGATGTACTTTTACCATTTTGGTAACCGAATTGGTTCTTGTTGATTATTTTGTTAAGATTCAAGAAAGAAACAACTCTTGACTTTATTAGTTTCTCCATTATTTTAGCAAGGCTGCTGATAAGACTAATCAGTCTATAAATACAGAATTACTGTAATTAGATTCGAACAATTGGTAGAAAACTAGCAATGCTAGCTGTGGATAGGCGTTTTACAATGATTCTGTGAAAAATGTTACACTGAACTGACTAGTGATATCACTGTATGAGTTTTTTCATATTTCATAGTGTATTTCTGTTGTGAGTGAAATGAGATTTGTATGATGCATACAGATTTTTAAAATTTCACACAATTTAGAACAGTATTAAAAAACCTATTTTGTTGACAGATTATTTCGTCGCAATTGCCTATGCTGGTGAACTGTTCAGAGCCGATACCGCTGCTCTGTGATTTGATTGAAAGGTCACTGCAAGATGATTCCAAGATTGTTGTAACAGAAACGGTCAATATGCTAGCCAATTTGGCACATTCCAATGGCTTCAACTCCGAATTGTCAATTGTAAGTAATATCTTCAATATTTTTATACTACTTTTAATAGCAAATTAGCAACCATTTAATTGCCTCTGTAGAGTGCCGTTTGCCGTTTTATCTCGCAATGATATCTTACATTGTGATTGAAGTTTTCAATAAAATTGATTTATTCATTATATGCAATTATTCTACTAGAATATACTATATTATCCAAAACATTAATGTCATAAAGATAAAAATAAATTTTTCGCCCCACTTGGATGTAATGAGCTGGTTTACGTGCGTCATATGGAGACCGAAAGTGATTGTTTTCTGAACAGGCCGGTAAAATTTTTTCGCCCCACTTGGATGTAATGAGCTGGTTTTCGTGCGTCATATGGAGGCCGAAAGTGATTGTTTTCTGACCAGGCCGGTAAAATTTTTACGGCCCTAGGGCTGTAAAATAACCTTGAAGTCAGCTGATTCTGATTTGATGTGAACGTGTTTACAAAATAGTTTATGAAACGGAATCAGTTTATGCTTCTAGAATTGAATAAAGTATTTGGCAATAAGATACTATCATTCTATTTGGATAAATGAAATACAAATAAGATATTATAAACTATTCAAATTCAATTTTCAGAGTATAATAGAATCTAACCTCAAACCTCCTAGTAAAGCGTTTATCACGGAACATGGTTGATAAATGGAATCATTTTATGCTTCTAGAATTCAATAAAGTATTCTGTAATAATATATAGGCCTTCTATCATTTTATTTAAATGAATAAAATACAGATAAGATATATATTATCAACTATTCAAATAATTCGATTTTCAGAGAAGGATAGAACTTCTAACCTAAACTTCCATTGACATTCAGATCACATCAAATTTGCCAAATTTAAAGTGTGCTAAAACAGCTGATCAAAAACTTTTTCAAGTGTGATAAACCAGCTGATCAGAAACTTTTCATTATTTGTGTTTATCATTCAATAATTAAAACATTTATAATAATATCATCTTATTGTCATTTGGAAGAATAAAAAGTATAAACTCAACCTCTTACATAATTGAACATAATCATTTAGGTTATTTAGACAAATCAGAATAAAAAATAAAAATACTTGGACAATTTCTTGATATTCAGATTACCTCAGATTTGCTAGAGCTATGACCTTCCACTTTTGCTTTCGGAAGTGCTTATAATAGACAACGAGAATAATTATTATTCTCATATATATTTTGTTTATTTTTCTGTGTGGCGAAAAATAACGTTCTCACCATGGGCAAAAATGTTTTTCCGGCTCTCAATCTTTTCTAGTCCTCGGCCTACGGCCTCGGACTTGAAAACCGATTTCGAGCCAGAAAAGTCTCATTTTCGGCCCTAGGTGCGAAATATACTATTACGGCCCTAGGGCTGTAAAATAACCTTGAAGTCAGCTGATTCTGATTTGATGTGAACGTGTTTACAAAATAGTTTATGAAACGGAATCAGTTTATGCTTCTAGAATTGAATAAAGTTTTTGCAATAAGATACTATCATTTTATTTGGATGAATGAAATACAAATAATGAGATATTATAAACTATTCAAATTCAATTTTCAGAGTATAATAGAATCTAACCTCAAACCTCCTAGTACAGCGTTTATCATGGAACATGGTGGATAAACGGAATCATTTTATGCTTTTAGAATTCAATAAAGTATTCTGTAATAATATACTATCATTTTATCTGGATGAATAAAATACAGATAAGATATATATTATAAACTATTCAAATAATTCTATTTTCAGAGTAGGATAGAACTTCTAACCTAAACTTCCGTTGACATTCAGATTGGCCAAATTTCAAGTGTGCTAAAACAGCTGATCAAAAACTTTTCATTCTTTGTGTTTATCATTCAATAATCAAAACATTTATAATAATATCATCTTATTGTCATTTGGAAGAATAAAAAGTATAAACTCAACCTCTTACATAATTGAACATAATCTTTTAGGTTATTTAGACAAATCAGAATAAAAAATAAAAATACTTGGACAATTTCTTGATATTCAGATTACCTTAGATTTGCTAGAGCTATGACCTTCCACTTTTGCTTTCGGAAGTGCTTATAATAGACAATTATTCTCATATATATATTGTTTATTTTCCTGTGTGGCGAAAAATAACGTTCTCACCATGGGCAAAAATGTTTTTCCGGCTCTCAATCTTTTCTAGTCCTCGGCCTATGGCCTCGGACTTGAAAACCGATTTCGAGCCAGAAAAGTCCCATTCTCGGCCCTAGGTGCGAAATATACTATTACTACACACTATTTTACCATTAACTGTTGTGTTCCGAATAGAGAATACTTTTCCATAAACCACAAATTTCTATTTCCATAGTGTGATAGGAAACTTGAACTGTCAGCATTGTTTGAATAGGTAGAATTGATGTAGATTATGAAGAGTTACTAATACTTTTTTAAATTTCATTTTACATACGGTTAGTGTCGGACGAATTCTGCCATTAATACTTGATAATGAATGGCGAGAATCGTCAGAACTAGTCGTGTATAAAATAAAATAAAAAAGGGTATTATTAGTTCATTGTAATTATTAATCTTTAAAGTAGCGCTATCAAAATACTTGAATGTAGAGTATTGATGATATAACGTGTAATGGGGTATTTATTAATATGGAAATATTGGGGTTATATTATTTAAGATATTGAGCTGGTATTATAGTAAGAATTTATAATGGGGGAATCGCTTTGCTTGTGAGAGGTTAAATTGATCTGACTCTATAACTCATGAGAAAAGGAACTATAACTTGAAAGAATAAACAAAACATAATATAATATATTAGAGAACTAAATAATCGATTTGATTTAATTGAAAACTCAAAGTTAAAGTGGAAACTAAAATAAAATATTAAGAATACATTTTAAATAAACAATATACATAAATAATAAATAAATAATTATTTAATATGTAAATATGTTATTATATAAATAGTGTATATTATATATATGTAATATGTTATTTAATATGTAAATAAATAATTACAGGATTTGTCTTCAATAAAAAAAATCTATGAATAATATATATTAATAAAATTGGGGTATGCATATAATTCTTCAAAAAATAAGGATATGATCTAGGAATCCGAAATGTTACAGGGATTGTGGACTCATATAATACTACATTATGAATTTCTTTAAATAGAGCACCGTGAAATAGAGAAATCTCTTGAGAAATTGATAATATAAGTATAAGTATAATTGATAAGTAACTTACTGAACCAGGAAAATGGTGTCTCGGAACAGAGGGGTAGAGCCGGGCCCGATTATCTGCTGTAGATAGTTCCAGGTCCCGTCCTCGTAACCGACTGCCAAGAGGCATACATTTTCAGTCCAATTTTACTTGTCATGAATTTTCACCGTCGTCGACACTTTTAATTTTTAAACAATGGATGCTCTTGGATTGTGAAAATTTCTTTTTAAATAATCGGCTACATTACATCCCCGGGTCCCCCTAAACTTCGACCCGAAGTTATCAAAACAAATTACAATTCTTTATTTAACATACTTGACTCTAACAAAATGAAATTACAATTGATGCCTCCAATATTATACAATAACATGGAATAGGAATTATCAAATGTTATACTAAATACAATAAAATAAGATAAGATAATAATTTAAAGCATTGTTGATTAGAGTCCAAAGATATTCAGGGGATAGTCCACGGCTGGAGTGCGTATTGGAGTAGACATCGTAGCTCTTGCCTTACTCCAAATATAACTTCGAATACATAAATAATTAAAGTTAAAGTCAGTAGAATTTGCCAGATTATAATTACATATATGATCAATTTAATATTTGCTCTTAGCAGATCAAAACTGTTTGGCATCTCAATATGTTTGAACAAATCGTTAGAAAATAAATTATGTGTTTCAATTGCTGAGAAGTGAATATGCCAACTTTCATTTAAAATATCTGTTAAAGTGAGATATTCAGGTATTTTCTCGTGTTCAAAAATTGGTAAAGAGAGTTTTGTAAAGTTCGTCCACATTGTGAGGAATAAAATTGATGAATTTAGGCAAGGGATGGGAACGGGAATCATAGGGATAGAGTGTGCTAATCATAATGTCGTTGTTGTCTAGAAGTTCGCATGCGCAAGGGATGTGAAGAGACAGTGTTCCTGGTCCGCTCCCTGGGATTGTTTTGGTTGTATTTCCACACCGAATCTTCATAGTCTCTCTTGGGTTGTGGAGTAGAAATGTATTCTCACGAAGGCGTGCGATCTGCGTTTCATTGTCGTTTGGCTGACAATTGAATTTGCCGACTTGATGCAGTTTTGAGATTTCACTTCAGTTGATAAGAGATGTAGACATGTCTTTGTGGCCATTTCAGATGAAAGTTCAGTTCTTGGGATCAAGCAGAGTCCTTTCTGCTTGAATTTGCAGTCTTCTTCTTCATCTTCGGAGAGGATTTTCAGGTTGCTTTCTTGTTTCAAAATGAGGTGATGTTGGGTGGTCAAGTGACAGGTATGTCCATTCCAATGAAGCGGTATTGATTGTATCTGCAATAGTGCTGTTGTCAAATTCCTCGTTATTGGTATTTTGAGTCACCAATATTTCGCTATCTGTTTTTCTGTAGGTTGTCAGTTTCAAATTTCGAATCTTATCCAGTTCTTCTGTTGCTAGTGTGTAGTTGTTTCGTTTGATTGTCTGTTTCAGTTGTTGAAGATCTTTCTGTGAGATGACATGACGAGAGAGCTGTTGATTGTGGCATCTCGTCTCTATATCTTGATAGTTCTGGTTGAGCGTCGTCATGTACATGAATATCTTGTCCTCAGTTGAGTTTTCAGCAAGTCGACTGTAGAATTCTCTTTTTGAAGTTTATTCTGCTTTGCGGTTGATTGTTGCCAAATAATTAGGTCGTGTTTCATGTAGTTCAGTACATGTTCTACGGTGTGAGCCATGTCGTTCATCTTGCGTGTGTTGTTCACCAAATCTACATGGAATAGAATAGAGTAGAATATTTTTATTTGTCCAATAACAATTACATGATTGCATGAGACATTGTCAAGATAGTTATAATATTCAATTACATCTTAATATATTTCTGTACAATATAAGTCATAATAAAATCAAACTATAATTTTTTTAAAAGTCATAATACATTCATATATTCACTTCTCATAGTACTCTTTCAAACTGTAAAAGGGATTTTTGACTAGAAAATTGTAAAGTGCATCTTTAAACTTCAAAAACGGGAAATTTCTTATTTCTTGAGGAAGGTGATTGAAGAGTCTCAAACCTACATTTACATGGCTTCTTAAGTTCTTTGATAACCGTACTTGTGGTATATGCAAATTTGCATAGCTTCTTGTATGGTGTGTGTGGATGTTTTTGTTGCTGGTTAGATTTGTTTCCTCAGACTTGACATGTAGTAGCAGGGTGTACATGTACAAACAAATAACTGTCATTACTCTACTTTTAATAAAAAGTGGCTTACAGTGGGCTCTCATCTCCGAATTGGTTATAATTGTAATTGCTTTCTTTTGTAATAACAAAACTTCGGATACTCTTGCACAATTTCCCCATAGAATAATACCATAATTCAATATAGAATGTAATAGAGCATAATAGATACTTATGAAATAACTTTCAGGTACATGGTATTCCAAAGTCTTTAACAAATAAATAACCTTTGAAAGCTTACTACATACTGAATCTATGTGCTCACCCCATGTCAAATGATTGTCAATCTGAACCCCCAGTAATTTAATTTTTCTCACATATTTTTCTGGAAACTTGGATCTGGTGTTCAATGAATAAATGGCCTTTGTGTTTTTGACTCATTGATGACAAAACTATTAGCTTTGAACAATTTGACAGCTTGATTTAAGGTTTCATTAGCAATCCTGTTTAGAGTTTGTAAGTCTCTGTCAACAGAAAGAAAAGTTGTATCATCTGCGAACATGATTGTTTTTGAAGACGTTATACTATTAGGAAGATCATTGACTATCACTAGAAACAACAGTGGCCCCAGTACTGAACCCTGAGGCACACCAAACTTGACATAGGAAGCAGATGATTTGTTTCCATTCACATCAACTATTTGCGATCTGTTATCCAGATATGACTTGAAAAAATTGAAACACTCCACATATTTCCAAGTGATTTAATTTTTGAAATAGAATTGAGTGATCTACACAGTCGATTGTATATGCATATAATTCTTCAATAAATAAGGATATGATCTAGGAATCTGAAATGTTACAGGGATTGTGGACTCATACAATACTACATTATGAATTTCTTCAAATATAGCTCCGTGAAATAGAGAAATCTCTTGAGAAATTGATAATATAAGTAACTTACTGAACCAGGAAAATGGTTTCTCGGAACAGAGAGGTAGAGCCGGGCCCGATTATCTGCTTTAGATAGTTCCAGGTCCCGTCCTCGTAACCGACTGCCAAGAGGCATAAATTTTCAGTCCAATTTTACTTGTCATAAATTTTCACTGTCGTCGACACTTTTAATTTTTAAACAATGGATGCTCTCGGATTGTGAAAATTCATGTCAAATAATCGGATACATTACAAACTTATTGAAAAGTTGATGTTATTTATAAGGACTGCTGGAAGTTTTAAGTGACTCTATAGTGCTTCCCCTTTTTCTTGATAAATATGGAATATTATTTTCTAGATACATCCTACTGACAACCTACAAATATTGTTCATAAACTGATAACTTCTTCTCTTGTAGGCCAACACTGCTTCCAACAGGATTTATGAAATTAATTATCTTTTACTCATAATTCCAATACCTTTTTCAGTCCACACTGAAAATATGTCAGAAGCTTGGTACCTATATGAGAGCATTTGATACGACTGGTGATGATACTTTGCTGAATCGGGGCTTGGAAGCATTCAAAAAGTTATTTGATGCTCTCATCGAGACTAATGGTACGTGTCATCCAACTCTCAACAAGATTCTACTCGATTCATTGATTCCTCTTGTTGAAAAAGATAGTCTATCCATGAGATCTGGTAAGTACACATTTTTCATGTATGAGAGTACCGTAGTCCGTAGTTTTTATTTATTTTTAGTAATCATGAACACTTGTTCATGTTTTAGAAAAGAAAATTATGATCACCCCAACACATGTTATTAGTGGGGTAACAACACATGTTATTAGCACAAATTATAGTGGGGTATCATAGTTAGGATTAAGTTACTTATTAGCAACTTCTTTTGTATGTGTATTATAATTATTATATATAAATTAAAACAGGAGACACAAGATATAAATAGATTGAAAACACTTGAAAACTTTTAAACATTATAAACGGAAATTTTCGGGAACTGAGTTCCCTTCCTCAACCGTGTTTTAAGTGTTTTCAATCTATTTATATCTTGTGTCTCCTGTTTTAATTTATATTACAAACTTTAAAGTGTTTTCTGTTATGTGCTACAAATAATTATTTTATATATATATATATATATATATATATATATATATATATACATGGTGTCCCAGATAAGGAGTAAACCCCGGCTACCATAGATTCTACATGCGATTTGCAACAAAAAATGTTCAGTAAAATTTTTTTCTATCGACCTTCGTTTTCGAGATATATCGATTTTTCTATATTTTTCAAGTAGGCGTACTTCCAGTCATTAAATCGTCAATATCTCAAGAACCATTGGTCTTAAGTGAATTTTAAGGACATCGTTGAAAAGAGGACAAAATTTCACATTGATTTGAGGTATAAAACATGCCAAAGTCGATTATTGAGTAGTATTTTTTAGCGGTCAAAGTTTAAAAAGAGTGATTTTTGAAGTTTTTTTGAAAACTTCAGACACATTTTTCTCGATTTTTTTTCCAGGGTACGAAATAAGTTTTATAGCGCAAAAACTTCCTTTTTTGATTATCTTTCGAATGAGACCAAATACAGGTGTCTAGCTCGAATCCTCGAATCAGAATTTCAGTTTAAATTCGATTTTTTAATTAAAAACGAGACTTATCTTGTGAATGAGCTTTCATCCGAACATAAAATTTTCGGAATACGTTCAGCAAGGATCCAGTCACAAAATCTTATTCTCGCTTCAAAATCAGCATTACTCAAGTCCTGTACTGGAGTGTCATGAAACGGCCTTAGATTTTTTTTTCAGTACTCTATGTATTGTAGTCTTCGAAGCATCTAGTATTCCAGCCGCCCGCCGAATGCTGGAACGTGGATTTTCCTCAAAATATTGTACAACACGATCATTTGAAGCTTCAATCATTGGAGCAGGTTTTTCGCGTCTATCAGCTACCCCAACACCCCTTCCATTCCTAGATCTTTGCTTCAATCTTAGAAAGGTGATGTAAGAAGGGGATGTTGTCCTATATATATATATTATATATATATATATATATATATATATATATATATATAAACAGGATACAAAACACTTAAAAACTTACATTTAAACGAGAATTTTCGGGGGCTGGGCCCCCTTTGTCAATCAACCAGGAAGTGAAGTGCAGATTTGAACATTCTAACGGTCGTGACCACAGAGACGCGGTAGAGATGTTGTGTAGACCATAGAGCACAGACAAACGGAGGCGCACTGATTGAAGGAGCATTATGGGATTAGTTGGTGGGCCATGATGGGTTATTTCAAGCGGGAGATTTCAAATTTGAGTGGGTTATGGATAAGGAAAGGTGTAGATTATGAATTGATAGAAAAGAGGAGATTTAAAATTAGAAATCCATAATGAAGTAGCATAAAATTAGAAAATGGAATTGAATTGGAATTAAATTTATTTTCATTTTTATTGAAAATTTATTATATATTTGATAGCTGTGAAATTTCTTATTATGTGATGGAATTTATTTCAATTTAATTGGACAGTTGGTGTAGAGTTGATAGTTATGGTACTATTGCTGTCTGTTAAGACCAGGACTGGAAGCAGCTCCAAGCACCCAAATAAAAGCTAATTCTTTCGTCTTGACATCTATGGAGGGGGCTGTGGGAGAGAGAGTGGCAAGGACTTTGACTTTAAAGGATTGGTCAAAGTTCTTGTTGTGCTCAGAGCCATGGGTGGGGGTGGGTAGGGAAGTATTATTTTTAAAGGAAGCCCTGTGATTGTTGATCTGGAGGTTTAGGGCAGTGGTGGTTTCACCTATGTAGAAGGCAGGACAGAAGTTGCAGGAAAGGAGGTAGATGCAATTTTTGGAGATGCAATTACTGGATTGATGGATTTGATGGGTGTAGTTGGTGATAGGACTGGTAAAGGAAATGGAAGGATCAGTGATAGGGCAGGTTTTACAGCGGGGGCGTTTGCAGGGTAGGGTACCAGGTGGAGTTGGGATTTGATCAGAGGTGAGTGATTGGTTTTTTATTAAAAATTCTTTTGAGGTTGGGAGGCTGTTTGTAAATGAGGGTGGGTGGTTGCTGGAAAAGGTGTTTGGTAGAGGGATTGGAGGAGACGACATGGAACAGATCTTTAAGGACAGGCTTGAGGTTTTCGATTCCAGGGAAGTAGGCAGTACAGAGCTTTGGAGTTTGTGGGATTTGGGAATTTTTTGTGGTTGGATTAGTGTCTGTTTTGGAGGAGATTTGTTTCTGTAACAACCTTTCAGGATAGTTACATTTCAGGAGGGATTGGTGGAGATTTTTGAGGTACTGGTCAATGTGGTGGGGATCACTGCAAATTTTTTGGCCTCGGATTGAGAGGGAATGTGGGAGGGATCTTTTGATGTGGAGGGATGGCAACTCTCAAAGTGTAGGAACTGTTGAGTGTGGGTGGATTTGGTGAAAGTATTGGTGGATAAGGCATTGGAGTTAGAAAGGATTACGTTGACATCTAGGAAGTTGATGGAGGATTCAGAGATATTCCAGGTGAAGGAGACAGAGTAGTTGGAGTTGAGTTGATTGAGGAAGTGGGAGAGGGTATCATGTCCATGAGGCCATATGAGGAATATGTCGTCAATGAAACGGAGCCATATCAGGGGGGATAGGGTTTGTTTAGAAAGGAAATCCTGTTCAAGGAGGCCCATGAACAGGTTTGCATAGGATGGTGCCATCCTGGTGCCCATGGCTGTACCCTGAGTCTGAAGATAATATTTATCTTCAAACCTGAAGGCATTGCTTGTGAGCACCAGTTTTACCTCTCTGATACCCTCTCCCACTTCCTCAATCAACTCAACTCCTACTACTCTGTCTCCTTCACCTGGAATATCTCTGAATCCTCCATCAACTTCGATTATATACATTTTCTTCGCGACTATGTCAAGGAGGACAACATCAGGCTTTGTGGCAATCCTGGTGGTGAAGAATGAATAATTCCAATAAACTCGGCATCTTTCATTTCCCAAAACACTTAATCTCCCCTGGGGCATAAGGCAGCATTGGTGTTTTGTCGATACAATATGAGTGTCTAAGATGGTAATAGAGCACTCGCAGAGCAGCATTATGTCTATGGATGTAACCCGCAGCTGCATGAACACAGCACGAAGATAAGATGTGCATGATTGTCGCTGGTGCTCTATGACACACCCTGCGACTGATATCTGGGACATCCATGTGCATAATAATAATAATTCTTATGATATTATTATAATAATAATCTTATTTTTGATATTGAATAAATTTTTGTTTTCAATTTTATTCTCACTTGTACTTATTACAAACTTTAAAGTGTTTTCTGTTATGTGCTACAAATAATTATTTTATATATATATATATATATATATATATATATATACATGGTGTCCCAGATAAGGAGTAAACCCCGGCTACCATAGATTCTACATGCGATTTGCAACAAAAAATGTTCAGTAAAATTTTTTTCTATCGACCTTCGTTTTCGAGATATATCGATTTTTCTATATTTTTCAAGTAGGCGTACTTCCAGTCATTAAATCGTCAATATCTCAAGAACCATTGGTCTTAAGTGAATTTTAAGGACATCGTTGAAAAGAGGACAAAATTTCACATTGATTTGAGGTATAAAACATGCCAAAGTCGATTATTGAGTAGTATTTTTTAGCGGTCAAAGTTTAAAAAGAGTGATTTTTGAAGTTTTTTTGAAAACTTCAGACACATTTTTCTCGATTTTTTTTCCAGGGTACGAAATAAGTTTTATAGCGCAAAAACTTCCTTTTTTGATTATCTTTCGAATGAGACCAAATACAGGTGTCTAGCTCGAATCCTCGAATCAGAATTTCAGTTTAAATTCGATTTTTTAATTAAAAACGAGACTTATCTTGTGAATGACCTTTCATCCGAACATAAAATTTTCGGAATACGTTCAGCAAGGATCCAGTCACAAAATCTTATTCTCGCTTCAAAATCAGCATTACTCAAGTCCTGTACTGGAGTGTCATGAAACGGCCTTAGATTATTTTTTTTCAGTACTCTATGTATTGTAGTCTTCGAAGCATCTAGTATTCCAGCCGCCCGCCGAATGCTGGAACGTGGATTTTCCTCAAAATATTGTACAACACGATCATTTGAAGCTTCAATCATTGGAGCAGGTTTTTCGCGTCTATCAGCTACCCCAACACCCCTTCCATTCCTAGATCTTTGCTTCAATCTTAGAAAGGTGATGTAAGAAGGGGATGTTGTCCTATATATATATATATATAAACAGGATACAAAACACTTAGAAACTTACATTTAAACGAGAATTTTCGGGGGCTGGGCCCCCTTTGTCAATCAACCAGGAAGTGAAGTGCAGATTTGAACATTCTAACGGTCGTGACCACAGAGACGCGGTAGAGATGTTGTGTAGACCATAGAGCACAGACAAACGGAGGCGCACTGATTGAAGGAGCATTATGGGATTAGTTGGTGGGCCATGATGGGTTATTTCAAGCGGGAGATTTCAAATTTGAGTGGGTTATGGATAAGGAAAGGTGTAGATTATGAATTGATAGAAAAGAGGAGATTTAAAATTAGAAATCCATAATGAAGTAGCATAAAATTAGAAAATGGAATTGAATTGGAATTAAATTTATTTTCATTTTTATTGAAAATTTATTATATATTTGATAGCTGTGAAATTTCTTATTATGTGATGGAATTTATTTCAATTTAATTGGACAGTTGGTGTAGAGTTGATAGTTATGGTACTATTGCTGTCTGTTAAGACCAGGACTGGAAGCAGCTCCAAGCACCCAAATAAAAGCTAATTCTTTCGTCTTGACATCTATGGAGGGGGCTGTGGGAGAGAGAGTGGCAAGGACTTTGACTTTAAAGGATTGGTCAAAGTTCTTGTTGTGCTCAGAGCCATGGGTGGGGGTGGGTAGGGAAGTATTATTTTTAAAGGAAGCCCTGTGATTGTTGATCTGGAGGTTTAGGGCAGTGGTGGTTTCACCTATGTAGAAGGCAGGACAGAAGTTGCAGGAAAGGAGGTAGATGCAATTTTTGGAGATGCAATTACTGGATTGATGGATTTGATGGGTGTAGTTGGTGATAGGACTGGTAAAGGAAATGGAAGGATCAGTGATAGGGCAGGTTTTACAGCGGGGGCGTTTGCAGGGTAGGGTACCAGGTGGAGTTGGGATTTGATCAGAGGTGAGTGAT
This sequence comes from Nilaparvata lugens, assembly GCF_014356525.2. Taxonomy (NCBI): domain Eukaryota; kingdom Metazoa; phylum Arthropoda; class Insecta; order Hemiptera; family Delphacidae; genus Nilaparvata; species Nilaparvata lugens. Next base: position 67,058,864 of record NC_052505.1, on the reverse strand, counting down.
TGGTTTTTTATTAAAAATTCTTTTGAGGTTGGGAGGCTGCTTGTAAATGAGGGTGGGTGGTTGCTGGAAAAGGTGTTTGGTAGAGGGATTGGAGGAGACGACATGGAACAGATCTTTAAGGACAGGCTTGAGGTTTTCGATTCCAGGGAAGTAGGCAGTACAGAGCTTTGGAGTTTGTGGGATTTGGGAATTTTTTGTGGTTGGATTAGTGTCTGTTTTGGAGGAGATTTGTTTCTGTAACAACCTTTCAGGATAGTTACATTTCAGGAGGGATTGGTGGAGATTTTTGAGGTACTGGTCAATGTGGTGGGGATCACTGCAAATTTTTTGGCCTCGGATTGAGAGGGAATGTGGGAGGGATCTTTTGATGTGGTAGGGATAGCAACTCTCAAAGTGTAGGAACTGTTGAGTGTGGGTGGATTTGGTGAAAGTATTGGTGGATAAGGCATTGGAGTTAGAAAGGATTACGTTGACATCTAGGAAGTTGATGGAGGATTCAGAGATATTCCAGGTGAAGGAGACAGAGTAGTAGGAGTTGAGTTGATTGAGGAAGTGGGAGAGGGTATCAGAGAGGTAAAACTGGTGCTCACAAGCAATGCCTTCAGGTTTGAAGATAAATATTATCTTCAGACTCAGGGTACAGCCATGGGCACCAGGATGGCACCATCCTATGCAAACCTGTTCATGGGCCTCCTTGAACAGGATTTCCTTTCTAAACAAACCCTATCCCCCCTGATATGGCTCCGTTTCATTGACGACATATTCCTCATATGGCCTCATGGACATGATACCCTCTCCCACTTCCTCAATCAACTCAACTCCAACTACTCTGTCTCCTTCACCTGGAATATCTCTGAATCCTCCATCAACTTCGATTATATACATTTTCTTCGCGACTATGTCAAGGAGGACAACATCAGGCTTTGTGGCAATCCTGGTGGTGAAGAATGAATAATTCCAATAAACTCGGCATCTTTCATTTCCCAAAACACTTAATCTCCCCTGGGGCATAAGGCAGCATTGGTGTTTTGTCGATACAATATGAGTGTCTAAGATGGTAATAGAGCACTCGCAGAGCAGCATTATGTCTATGGATGTAACCCGCAGCTGCATGAACACAGCACGAAGATAAGATGTGCATGATTGTCGCTGGTGCTCTATGACACACCCTGCGACTGATATCTGGGACATCCATGTGCATAATAATAATAATTCTTATGATATTATTATAATAATAATCTTATTTTTGATATTGAATAAATTTTTGTTTTCAATTTTATTCTCACTTGTACTTATTACAAACTTTAAAGTGTTTTCTGTTATGTGCTACAAATAATTATTTTATATATATATATATATATATATATATATATATATATATATGTACATCTTCCTCAACAAGTGGCATCACATAATGCTAATTTCGCCATTACAAGTGGCAGCCCCTACTTATTGCAGCCATATACGGTTGCCACTTGTTTTTCCATTATAACTCATCTCCCGAATTTCAAAAACGCCTAAACAAAATTATTCAGTAATCTTCAAGGTTCAAAGAACCCGATAAAATCGATTATAAGGGTATTCAAAGTAAATGGACGTCAATAAAAAATGATAAAAAAATGTTTTCTGGTTGTCATAAGTTGGGAAGATGTATGAAATGTATAAATTTTAGTTCAGCGTTCTACCGTCAGATAGGGCTGTCATCACCCATGTATATTTTTCCAGAAATATACAAAAACGGTTCTACCGTACAAATGGCAACCGGAGATTTGGCAACAGTGTATGAGCGAATGACCGTGAGTAGTTCTCGCGGGAGTGGGTGCGTCTGACTATTGACTACAACTGATACCTTCCCTTTCATTTGCAATTCTCTAAACTTAATTCTCCGCCCACTACTCCTTCACAGGCTTCCTCACTCAATGTTTCTCTCTCTCACTATGTCTCTCTTTCTTTCTTCCTTCCTTGAGTTTGTGTTTATGTTTCATTTTGATGCAGTGGAGATGATCATATCATCAGTAAACAACATTAAACAACATAATTCCATGAACGGATATAACTCTATAGTGATCTATGTCTATAAAATCAATAGTATTTTCAACCATTATAATCAATGATTCCAGTCAATTTCGGCAGTGCGGTCAGAAATTCACAAATTTAGTATACTTGATTTCTTATGGATGGAGTGAATAGTTAATCTTACAGATTGAATAATAATGTAGATGAAAACTACACATATCTATATATTTTACCCTCATTACTATCCCAATTGACATAAGAGTTTCACGGAAATGAAATGGTACCATATAATGTTAATGATTCCATTATAATATTATCTAAGTCAAAAAGTATAACTGGTAGATAATCTTCAATTCTATTTTTCTCTTACTTTCCACATGGTCTCTTAACCCTATACAGGTGTATACAAATTCGGCAGTGCGGTCAGAAATTCACAAATTTAGTATACGAATTCGGCAGTTTTAAGAAAAAGATCCCTCTTGAGTGTTACATAAACTCAGCTATTTTTCTCAGGTATGAAAACTCGGCTATCCTTGTCAGGGCCCTACAAACTCGACAATCGAACTTTCGATTTAAGATGTATTCGACTCTCAATGGATGTAAATGTATAAAAAAGTACGCTATTTTCGTAATAGGACTTATTATTATCAGAAGATTAAAACATTCATTTATCTTATAGCATTTAATGGCTACGGGTGACCAGCCACGGTAATCAAACATTAAATATTATGAAGAATGACCAATCGAATATATATTTCATACGTTTAATGAATGCATGGTGAAGAATATAGAATGATCCCATTTAATTTCAACTGTGTCCGTCACATTTACATCAATCATTCAGTAAGAGTCATGATCGAGAATCAGTATGCGATGAATTTTAGTTGGTGTTCAATTAAAATTACTACTCCCATCTCCCATTTGGAACAATGTATTTCTTGCATCAAACTAATTGATTTTGAAATATTTCTTGCCCTATCTGTGACTTGTTGATCGAGGTCTTCGTATTTAATTTCCTACTTCATATGCCACATTCATGTAATTATTTCCTAAAAGATATAAATATTTCTTCAACAAGATCATATGAAATAATATCAGTTTTCCATATTATAAAATTAATGAATGATAGACTAAGAATAACAATCTTATTACTAACAATATAGGATTATACATTGTAAATGATGGAGTAATGTTCTATTGTGGTGTTGAATTTCAACAGAACCTTGTAAATCTCATAGAAATTGTTATCTGTCAGTATAAGAGTTGTTGAAATCTACTTGAAAACTGGAAAGGACGATTCGAGATTAATAATTATTTGTTAGATCACTTGATTGAGTGGTGTCATGTGCGTTTCATGGGAAGGATCGTGGTGATGAGTGGAAAGGTTTTCTACAAGCAAACACGAAATACAATAGGTGTATTATGTAGTCCCTGCTCAATCTTTACAAAAATTACCGAGTTTGTATAGCACTTTTTGAGGGTCCCATGAAATTCTGAAATTCCTTTGACCATTACTGCCGAGTTTGTATGCACCCTCCAATACTCTCTTGCTCTCTTGTACAAGCTCTCTGAATCCCTATCATTTGCTATCTTATATCGTTTGCTATCTTTTATCATTTCTTTATCTCTCTATCTTACTCTCTTTTACCCGCTCACAAACTCATGGGTTTGTCTGATGAAGAGAACCTGACTCTCGCACCCTCTTTCTCTTTATTTCCCTCTTTCTTCAAATAAGTCCTTCCAGTATTTATGCTTTGGTCAATCAATTGAATACTGAATTAGTATCATTTTCAACTATCATAACCTAGAATTCAAGCGAACGTATTTTGTAATTTATATTAAATGAAAAGAAAAGATATTGTCAAACCACAAATTAATAAAAAATCGAGATACCGGTTTCGGTTGTTACACCATTATAAATCTCTGGTAAACTGGTAATCTAAAGTAAATGAGCTAATCTGATAATATCAGATAGAATAAAATAATATAGTTCGAAGCGGAACAAATTTAATAAATTTTCTAACACATCATTAATCACCAAAATTCTTATGAATTTTCCTTCTGCAGTAGATAGAAACTTTGAATTCTTTGTTGCCTAACAAATTAGATTATGATTTCTGACAATCTTGCAAGCCTCAAACGTTTTGAAAGTTGTTGATAGCTGATCAATTTTCACAAATCTTGCTATATAGTCTAGCTTGATCATAATTCAATGTCAATCCGATACTCAATACTCCCGATTGTCAATCAATTGAGGAAATGCTAAATATTGAAGAAATTCGATTTCCTCAGCAATAATTTCTAAAAATCATTAGGCCTAAGCACAAACAATAATCTTGAGAACAACGGGATGATTGCCTTGTGTAAGCTCTAATCATTTTCAAACTCTTCATTATTGAGAGCACTACAGTTATAAGCCTACTGTCAAATTTTAGGTCTTCAAAGTTTCACCCAGTGGCAAGGTACCTTAATGTTACTGCTAGTCTTCCTTTAACTGGCAAACATTGTCTCATGTTTGTATCTTCTCGGAGTAAAAAAGGTGTAAATAGTTTCAGCAATTTCTCAAACATAATATCATTCATGCGGAAATAGTTTTTGTAGTAGTACAGAACAGTAGACTCCACGCAGTATTCTCATCCACAAGTACCTGATTGAAACTAAAGACCTTATGGAAATACAGCAATAGACTGGCTTCTCCACACATCTGTGTAATCACTTGTCAGCTGATTTATGATGAATAATTCTATAGTCTGATTTTTACGCAATTGAAAAAGGAACATACCTGTCAAATTTCATGAAAATCTATTACCGCGTTTCGCCGTAAATGCGCAACATATAAACATTTAAACATTCAAACATTAAAGAGAAATGTCAAACCGTCGACTTGAATCTTAGACTTCACTTCGCTCGGTCAATTATAGCAACACAAGCTTTTTTGCTTGATTCATTTTTTACGTTGTGGTAACACAAGCTTGACCACACCTTTACTGAAGGAAAGTAATGACAGTGAAGAATGATTGTGTAGGGTTAAAGAGTAATGATAATCTGAAATGACATTACTGGTAATCGCTCGCCTCTGTTTCAACTGTCTCTTCTTCTATGATTGATTCTCTTCAGTCCTGAAAAGCCTACCCATAGCATGTTCAATTGTTCAATAGCTGTTGATATATGAGTTTCGACTTGCAATACCACTAGCAGTGGTTTCAAAGTATCACTTATAAAATGATTATTTTTTGTCAATGGAACAATATATAACATAACAATATCATGACATATTTCAAAAGATTATCAGTCATTTTTTGGAGATTCAGCTTTCAGGTTGCGTTACTAGGAACCTTCCATTCTCACTTGCTATTATCTACCATTTACTAATTAAAGTTCAAAAACTCTATTGAGAATATATAAAAAAACTCCAGAGAGATTATATCGAAGTAATCACGGAAATCTTATATACTTTAATAAGTGAAGGCGAGCGATCCTACTTATAATTCACTATATGCTGCATTATAAGAATATGCTGCATTATATTTCGAATCTTCATAGGCGGGAAAAAACCTTTAAAATATTCAACCGTGATTCATATATTAATTTCTTGAAATGTTATATCCAATTGAGCTGCAAAAGTATTTTGAAATTAGATCATTAGAAGTTCGATCCAATAAATTGGATGAGTAAATACAATAAAATTGAAATCTATCTGCATATTCATCAAGATCAGTGGCTACCAGAAAGTGGTCCGCAAGGAGCCCAAGGAAAGAAAAATTGATGTTTACGCTATTAGTGTTATTTGAATAAACTTTATCAGTCTTTTTTTTAAGTATAGGCCTAACCAACTTCCCTTCGAAAAGGTTATACCAAACTCATCGGAAGTTCAAAATTTGTTTTCAATCGGTGAAAGAAGAGATAAGTACCAAATTTCCAACGCAATAAGATTGGACTATAAAGTTTGTTTGAAATCTTAATGTCGGATTTGTACCACGTGATTGAGCTAGTCAATCAAATGTGTGACAGTCGATGGCCATACTGTGAGTAATATAGTTACTGCAATTCAGACTAAAGGAGATCAGTAACTAATTGATTCAAAGTAAAACTGTTCTAGAGAGTGTGGTAATAAAAATTAAATATTGTTATTATAATGAGACAGTGCTTGTTAATTGGTCATACTGTGAGACTTGAGGATGGAATGATCAAAAACAAGTTGAGAACCAGCTTGGAAAACAAACGTAAGATAACAATGAAAAAAACCAGAAGAAAAAACAAGCTATTGTAATTCCTGGTGAACATTATGAGTGATGGAAAATGTTCATAGCGAAGAAACAAAGAGGAGTCAAAAGGTACTGATTGTAAATCCAATAATTGAGTACCTATAATTAAGGAAATCACATTCTCATTATCAGAAGATTCTTGGATTCTTGTATTATAGTATGTTAGTTAAAATATTTAGTTCAGCTACAATGATTGTATTATTGTATAATGCCACAAAGTTGAAGGAATACTGTTACTTCTTCTTCTGTGGTAATGCTAAAAATAAATTAACAACAATATTTCTAAATCGTGATTAAGAAGGAACAATCAAATAAACTCTATTCAGAATACTTTTCAATGTTTTGATTGTAAGATTCTTGGAAAATTTCCATACCGCAGTGAAAATGCTGGGTGTAATTAATTCATCTTAAGAAACACCCACCCGTACTATTTTATTAATAATTATTTCAAGTATCTTCACTCAGTTCATTGCATTAATTGACTTTACAAGAGAGTAAGTTATAATTTATAATAAAATAATTAGTCGAATGCAGTAAGTCGTAAGTAAGTATGACTCTGTTACACTATACTCAAATAATTGAATAAAAACCTTCAAATAAGGCAATGAAATATTTACGAATCGACTAGAATATTATTGATTCATGTAGTTAATTGAATTAGAAGTATTCAAATTATACATCTTGAAAGCGTATATATCATTGTCAAAAATATACGCGTGTATAAAATATAAGTGTTAATTACGGAAGAACTGAACAATTTAAAATCTATCTGATATGTTAGATATATGAAGGAACTCTTTAGGTACACAATCCTGCATTCAGAAATTCAAAAATATCATTGAATAATCAATTTTTGACAAAAATGAAATGGGTAGTCCGAATTGTGTTCAACATCTATGTAGGTTACACGGAATTTATTGTACTTTGATCGTTTAATGACATAAAATTCGAAAAATCACAATAGCTTTTTTAGTTGTTGACAGATTGACTTGAAAATTTATGGGAAGGACACTAATGTTAAGATAAATGTTCCTGTTTTTTTGTAGAATTTTTCCATGGCTCTTTTCCCCTCCAGATCCGAAAAACTGTTCGGGCGATTTGACTCCGTAAGACCGGTTTTGAATTTCCCGGCTCAAATAGTCTTTGGCGCGCTTTTAGTTGATTGGGTGATTATTGTTCGCAGAGGCTCTCTATTGGTCTATTTTAGATTCTGTTTGTAACTCACAAGTATTATTCAATAACTAATGTACATCATAATAACAATTTCAATCTCTAAATAGGCTTTTTTCTTCTCTGGTATTTATTTGGTTATTTGTTTGAAACTCAAACTTTTTTAATATGCTCTTTTCTATTTTTTCGGAGGTTATCATTGAAGATTTTCACGATTGTTGATGAGATTTAAATTCTTAATTTCTAAGTTTTAAGGGCCACGTTGTCTTGGTGGAAGGTGAGTAGGATTCTTGTCTGAGGGCGGCAAAATTGAGGGCGCCGCCGAAATATATATACAATAAAAATATTGTGTCATACAATATTAAAAATCTAATCTTTATATTTCCAATACAACAATATATCAATAAAATGAATTTGGGGAGATAATACTAAAGTTATAACTATTGTAATATTATATACTAGCAGGTAACCCGTGCTTCACAAGGGACTTTATTCAAACTTGACGTAATGAAATCTAGAAGAATTCAAAATAGGCCTATAAGAATCCTTGGTTGATTAAGAATTTATATGCTGCATTTCAAGTAAATCAGTATGACCACCTTTCAATTAAAAAAAGAAGTTGGATTGAGAATGGCGGAAAAAATTTGGGTGTGACGGAAAACCTGTTTTTATCATTCGAAAAGGATCCCCAATCATACCTATCTTCTAATTTCCCTTTTAAGAGAAATCTTCTGCTGCTTCCATACAAACTGGAAGCATGATAAATAATTGAAAACTTGACAAACTGAAAACGTGATGTAATCAAATCTTGAAGAATTTAAAATTGGTCTATAACCACCCTCGGTTAAGCAAGAATCTATATGCAAAATTTCAAGTTAATCAGTCCAGTAGTTTTCCTATACTTTACACCTGTATACGTGTATAATCCAGTTCTTTCCTTCATCATAGTACAGAAGATAATAGATGGATGGATGATCATTGTCATTTTACGAAAAGATAGAATAAGTTGAGTAGTTTCCCTTTCAGAGGGAGTTTTGACAACCCACAAAACTCATTTTTCATTTGAAGATAGATATAACGAAAAGGTGCATATGACCTAATTTTTTTGCTCAGCTTGCCAAAATACCCCTCATTCCAATATTAAAATTTTCAACTGACTGTACAGTGAGTCAGTCATTCTATCAGGGATCGAATAATTTTGAAATTTTAATTAAATGAAAATGGAAGAATATAATATCTTTATGTAAATAACAACACCTTCATTCAAAGACATATTAACTGCATGCGTTTTCATATTTCCGTTACAGCATTGATGAAACTGTAGACGTTTATTTAGCACTTTGTCTCAAAAATTGTTCTAGCTGAAAAATTAATAATCCATGCCACGTGTAGGCCTAAACATTGCATCAGGAAAACGAAGATCAAAACTATTGAATGAAAAAGACTAAGAAATTGTCAAAAAACCACTGATTTATTGGTAATTAGAAAGACCGGTTTCGGTTATTACACCATTGTCAATCTCTGATAAACTCTTTGAAACTCTTTGTGAATCTATGTTTTTCAGGTAGAAAGCAATATAGAAACAGATGTTCATTTTTTAATTTCGACCATATGACTTGGTGATTTTTTAATGAAATCGAATGTACTTTCATTAATGAAAAATTTAAACATTAATTCTGAAAAATCTAGAAGGAAAATTAAAATTTGTGCTTCCAGGTGCACGAGATTGATATTTTTAGAATCTATGTGCAAAATTTGGAGATCTAAATCATTCCCGTTTATCCAAGTTGTTTAGCCAACAACTTTGGCGATTGGCGAGCGATTGTTATTGTTAATACAGGTGCACACCGACGCGAATGCTCCGAAGTTTTGATGCGATACTACGTGCGTATTAAATTCTGAGAACTTGCCGTGTTTAGTTTATAGTTTATATGCTGAACTCCTTCCAATAAAACAAATATAAGCGCTGTGAATCCATTTGTTGAGACTAGACAAATCTTCACTAATTTCGAGCAAGATTTGGCTGAATTTAAAGCAATTCGTCGATACTTAAAAAATTATAAATACTGATCAAGGCTTTGAAGATTCTGATCACAAATGCTCTGAAATCTTGGGAATCATTAACAAAATATACAGCTCTCTTATTTTGTTCTGTTGGAGGATGAATTTGAAAGTGTGCGGCACTAATCACAATGATAATTCTATTTGTCATTCATTTTAATAGGGATTTTTGGTTTCTGCTTGATTAAAGTCAAGAACTATAAAGCTGAATTCAATCTATCCCGTGCTTTAACAATAGCCTTGCAGAGCATAGGTTACCTGCTAGTATTATTTATATTTATGATTATTGATTATTTAGGTTTATTGATTATAATAGACTAGGCTATTGTATGTATGGTACAAAAAAAAATAATCCACTCAAAGACAAAAATTTAGATTAGATCATTAGATTATATTTAATAAGTATACCAACACTGGTGAACAGTGCTTGGTGAATAAAATAACTACTGTAGCTTATATAATATTGTTTTATTATTATTGTTTATTATTATTCGAGAAGAATCGCACAGATTCATAGAGAGAAGAATAAAAAGAATTCGATTAATGTAGGTGTAATTGCAATTTCCAATAGGCTACAGTTTATCAATAAAGAAGTAATAATTCAATTTCAATTTCCAATTTATTAAAACACACTAAACAAAACAAAATTACCAAGAATTACAAAACAAATAAAATACAATAGAATGTTAAAAATATAAAAAAACCGTGGGCTTTGTGGTTGGGTGAGTTGGAGAAGAGAAAAAAGAAAGGAAGATACCTAGCCAACTATGGTTTCCTATGTAATAGGCTGGCAAAGAAGAGAAGAGAGAAGTGAAGAGGGAAAAAGGGAAGGGAGAAATGGGGGAAGGAAGAAAAACAGAGGAATAGGTACGCAAAATGAAGGTAAGCAAGTCCACTGAAAAATGAAAAAAAAATAATGAAAAAACAAAGCTGGAGCAAAAATCTTGAGTCTTATGTAGGTATCTAAATGGAAGAGGAAATTACTGTATGTCCAATTTAATTTTTCCGCTGATCTTATTGTCCATGAGAGAGTGATTTGGAATAAGGTTTATTATTTTAGTACCTATGTGAATTAACTGCCTCCTTATACATTCAATATTAGTTTTATAGGTTACATATTTGTTAGCAGTGGCCCTTAGATTATAAAAATTGAGTGTAGAGTTCAATGTGGGGGGAAAATCTGATCTATATTTTATTAAGTACTCAATTACGGTTTTTATGTATAATTGACGTATAGACATGACCTCAAAATCACTAAAAACCATATCCGTTGGATAGAACCTGGGTTTGCTTAATATACTTTTAATTATCAGTTTTTGTGCTAAAAATAATTCAGCAATATGACAGTTGAAACAGCCCCCCCAAACAACTATGCCATAGGTACTGCAGAATTGACTTGACTAGAGCATGATATGATCATTTTCAGGTGGTTCTTATTAAGAATTCTGTTAACTTGGTAAAATTTAAAAGATAAATATCTCTTTTTTCTACATATATGTATTTAATATGAGCATCCCATTTAAGGTTTTCATCAATTATGATTCCCAAGTACTTAGTATTAGTGACTTTTTTAATGGTGGGACAATCACAATTACCCAAATTTAAATTGCACTGAGAATGGAGTCTCAAATCTTGATTCTCGTTGGGCTGCCCTACTCTATTTGCAGAGAAAGTTATTTAATAAGTTTTTTCAATATTTAAACATAAGGTATTCTCATCTAACCACGTCTTAATTAAAAGCATATTATGTTCAGCTATAGTATGAACTTCATTTCATGAATTACCGTGAAAAATAGCTGCAGTATCATCTGCAAAGGATAGTTACACTAGATTGATCATTTATGGTTAGAGACTGGTTTCTATTACTCAGATAGCTTTTGAACAATTTAAGCGAGACTCCTCTGAAACCGTTATACACTTCGATAGTCATTATTCAATAACATTCCTAATTAGCCAGATATAATCGATTGTGAGTATTCAGCTCTTGTTGTTCTATAATGAAATTATTCATTTTAAACTGTCTGTATTGCTTGAATGAGATTAAAGCATGCTGTCACGCGAATTATCACTAATTACTTTTTTTGCAATGATAGATAGTGAGTGAGAGTAGTTGAACAAGATTGTGAGAGAGAAGTACTGTATTGACGTGTGGGCTTATGTGAGATAGAGAGAATGTTTAAGCCTGGTGTAGACAGAGAAAGATCCCCCTCCCAGTGCAGTGATCGTTCAATGCGAGCAGAGGGAGCAGAGTTGTGGGGTGATAAACGGCTGGTCCTTATCTAGTTCCAACATTGTTGATGCAAAACCGGCTGAATGAATTTGTAATCTATGATGGTAAAATTGGCAACGTTGCTGGCTGCCATAAGTCACCAGTTGTTGCCACTTGTTGGTCATCATGGGGAAACATACAAAAATATACACGGCTGCCATAAATTTGGAAAGTTGACGGCTGCCATTATTATAGGACAATTTTGTAATGTTAGCAAACTTTTTGTTTATTGATATTATGACAATAAAAAGTAGATCTCGGACCTAAATTCGATGTTTTAAGACATTATACACCATAAAAACGACATATACTCCACTCCTAAGAGTGGCTGCCACACTTATGCTTTACAGGCGGCTGCCACTTGAATAGCAAGATGTATATATATATATATATATATATAATATATATATATATATATATATATTATATATATATATATATATATATATGGTGTCCCAGATAAGGAGTAAACCCCGGCTACCATAGATTCTACATGCGATTTGCAACAAAAAATGTTCAGTAAAATTTTTTTCTATCGACCTTCGTTTTCGAGATATATCGATTTTTCTATATTTTTCAAGTAGGCGTACTTCCAGTCATTAAATCGTCAATATCTCAAGAACCATTGGTCTTAAGTGAATTTTAAGGACATCGTTGAAAAGAGTCGGTTTGCATAGGATGGTGCCATCCTGGTGCCCATGGCTGTACCCTGAGTCTGAAGATAATATTTATCTTCAAACCTGAAGGCATTGCTTGTGAGCACCAGTTTTACCTCTCTGATACCCTCTCCCACTTCCTCAATCAACTCAACTCCTACTACTCTGTCTCCTTCACCTGGAATATCTCTGAATCCTCCATCAACTTCGATTATATACATTTTCTTCGCGACTATGTCAAGGAGGACAACATCAGGCTTTGTGGCAATCCTGGTGGTGAAGAATGAATAATTCCAATAAACTCGGCATCTTTCATTTCCCAAAACACTTAATCTCCCCTGGGGCATAAGGCAGCATTGGTGTTTTGTCGATACAATATGAGTGTCTAAGATGGTAATAGAGCACTCGCAGAGCAGCATTATGTCTATGGATGTAACCCGCAGCTGCATGAACACAGCACGAAGATAAGATGTGCATGATTGTCGCTGGTGCTCTATGACACACCCTGCGACTGATATCTGGGACATCCATGTGCATAATAATAATAATTCTTATGATATTATTATAATAATAATCTTATTTTTGATATTGAATAAATTTTTGTTTTCAATTTTATTCTCACTTGTACTTTTGAGATTTTTTAATCTCGAGTCATATTACATTTTTAACGATTCATTTTCAAGATTCGAACGTTTTGTGTTGAAATGTCATTCTACTGTGCCCTTGATATACTAGGTACATATTTTTATAATTTGTCACAGCTCAAAACGCCGAAGATTCGGCACTTGCCAGCTGCAAGCTTAAGCTACGTTTACACCACAGTTCTCAACTAATATTTCAACAAATTTCGACAATTTGTTGCCAATTTCTCAAAAAGCACAGCAACATTTAAGTAGTAGTTGCTTCTACTGTAAAATTGACAACATTTTTAATGAAAACTAATTTGTGAACAACATTTTGTTGACAACTCTGGTGTAAAAGTGGCTTTAGATGGAAATTGTAATTGGAAAGCAACAATAGAAAGCAATAATTTCTATTACACTTTTATTCTTAGATGAATAATTACATCCGTTATACAAATGTAGCTTGAGTTTCCTCAATACGGTAATTACTTGATATTTGTGACAATCGTGTCTTTGATATTTTTCACAGATGTTGGTCAGAGTATTAGCAAGTTGATAGCTGTTCTTTCAGCGTCATGTTTTTTGGGGAATGACAGCATTTTGAAAACCCAAATCAAGGCTCTCCTTCCAGATGTCTCTTACTGCCTGGTAAGTGCTCTCACCCGATTATACATATTCTTTTTTCATTGTTATGTTTTTTGCTGCATTCGACTTATCAAATTCATTTTTATTCTCTTGATCAATAATTATGAATTTAACTCATTCACGACTTTCAAAATCCTGCAATAACAGAAGTCACAAAAATGCATTATGCTTCTTTTTCATTTTGGTTTGAAAAATATTACTTTATCATCCAATAAGTTCGGTATGTTATATTTAAAAATGTTGAAAAACTTACTTTATGCACAAGGAATAAGTACATGTAAAATTAGAATTATTTTATTGTATAAAAACTGTTGAAATCTATTAAAATTCAATGATGCACATTTAACTCATTGGTTTCTATCTCCCCAACTGCGGAGTTAAATTATATCATATTAATTTGTTTGCATTTCAGAAAATTATGCCGATATTGGAAGAACTTGTCAAAAAAGAAATGACTGCTTCTTTCGAAGGAATGGATTTACCTGAAGATATAATGACAGCCGATAGGTAATTATTTTGTATATTGAAGATAACTAACAACCTCAATAGTAGCGGTATTTATAAAAAAATCTCCTCTATTTGAGGGGAGTTCTCAATTGAGGACTATTACAAAGGTAATTCTCCTTATTACTTGGTTTACAGTTGAAAGACCAATGGAAAACATGTGATGCCAATAATCTGATTGGGGTTTATTGCTTGGTTTGTTACTACTTTCTTCACAGCTCAATAATTTTGCCTGTATTCAAACTTAAAATGAAAAACGCCAAATTCAAATCTCTTGATCAAGTTCAAATAGATTATCCCTACTCATAAATAGTTAACCAAATACCAGTTAGGCAGGCCACTAAAGACAGAACAAGTGTGTCGACGTGTCGAACATGTTCGTCAGCCGAACGCGGTAGAGTAGACATCGTAGTGCCAGCGTAGTCTATATTGTAGAATTAGCTAACAGTATTCTAGCCGTCAGCAATAATAAAATTATTGTCTTTAAACTATAACAGTTGAAAAGTATTCGAGTGTTATGAAGTGTATTTCCATAAAAAACTTCAATTATGGATAGATCGGGATCTCAATTCCGTACACCGGTGAAATTGCCAACTCTTCTAGCTCCAGAGTTTGAGGAGGAAGATGAATATTCGGAGAGATACAGCTTCATCAACTTGGAGGATCAGAATGCGAGCAAAATCATGGACCAGAGTTTACTGGAAGACGTGGGAACTCTTCACGATCTTTACTCCGATATCATTAAATGGGGCAGTGAGACATTTGAAAAAAAAAGCTATCTCGAGCGGATTTTGATCAATACAGTGCTCTGTGCAACAAGCTGGCATTGATCATAACCAGAGTCGAAACGAGGAAAAAAACTAGGAGAAAGAAAAAACGAAGTTCTATGCAGACTGGATAAATTGGAAAAAACATAAACCAGCTCTCATCGGACTTCAAGAGAGGACAGCCACCCACTACTACTGCTACAAGATCATTTGCAGAAGTAGTGCAAGTACCAATTAAAATAAATAAACAGCAGCAGCAACAAGTGACTGGAAAAAAATAGTGCGCAAGATCACCGAGAAGAACATCGTGATAGTGAAGCCTGCAGTGGTAACAGGAAGTGATAGTGAAAGCAGTGCAAAAGTCAGAGAAACTTAGAAAAAAAAAACAATTCTGAAAGAAAAATCACTGAAAATGAAAAAAGCTGTAAACGTACGTGGAGGTGGAGTGTTATTGGTGATGGACCCATCCGAGGACAAGGTAAAAGTTCTAGGAAACAAACTAATTAATGATAAGGATTACTTTACTTTACTTTACTTTTCTTGTTCGTCACAATTACTGAACTAGAAAACTGATTCAGAAATTAGTACTCCTTCGTTAAAAAAACCTAGAGTAATTATATATAATGTATCTAAAGAATTGAGCCAGAGTGATTCAAGTCTGGAAATTTTCAACAGGAATTTCTCAAAAACAATAAATAAAGAAACATTCTATAAAGAATTCAACCCATTATTTAAGGTAGGTAAGAAAGAGAGAGAGAGAGAGAGAGAGAGAGAGTACACCCATTGGGTAATCGAATGTTCTCCCGATATTCGACGAGAAATAATTAATAAGGGACGAATCTATGTAGATTGGACCTCTTGTCGAGTCAAAGATTACACATCAGTAACTCGTTGCTTAAAATGCTTGAAATTTGGCCACACCTTAAAATTTTGTAACGAAGAAACCACAATCTGTGGTTTCTGTGCTCAAGAGAATCACGAGTACAATACTTGCCGTAACAAATCACAAGCACCTATATGTGCCAATTGCAAGAACCATAAAAAGGATGATAAACATCTAGTAAATGATACAACTTGTCCCTGTTATATTAGAGCAATTCAAAGTTTAATAGATAAAACGGACTATGGCCAATAAAATTCTGTATTTAGAGCAGAGGTCAAAAACCTTTTCTATCACTACACTTATTAAGAGCCAACTCGAAATCGTGTCATTCAAACAGAAATACGAAAACCTAAACATTTTGCTGGCTCATCACATATCAAAAACAATTGACTGTTTCAATACTGTTTAACAGATTAGTTTTTGTAGCCTTTTACCTTATTGTGATTAATTTATTTTTACTCTATAAATATGACGAATGATTTAATAAAAATAATTTTGAAAATGAAATCTCAGTTGAGTCATACAATACAATTCAAGTAGATGATATTTTCAATTTCAAACCGCAAAATTATACCACTGAGCCTTGTAGATTTGTGAATATTTGTCACATGAATATAAGAAGTATGAATAGAAACTTTGATAACTTAGCATATATTCTAGGGAATTGTGATACTAAATTTGATTTTATAGCTCTTAGTGAAACTTGGATTAACGATAGCACAATTAATTACAGTTTGAATGATTATTCAATTCATAGTGTACCAGGTAGACTGAATAAATGCGATGGAGTTTGTATTTTTACTAGGAACACATTCAATGTTGAGAACATAAATTTTCTTATACTCGAATGTAATTCTCTAATACTGAGTGTCAGTAAACCTGATGAAAATATTAAATTCACAATAGTTACTATTTACCGTTCACCTTCTTCTAATTTGCAAATTTTTCTCAATAGTCTGAATGATTGCATTGATTACTTGAAACATGAAAATAGTCAAAACATAATAATTATCGGTGATACAAACATAGATATAAACAGTAACACAAACTTTTTTAATGAATATTTCAATCTTTAGTCATCAAATGGTTTTTAATCTTACATTAATAAACCTACTCGAGAAATAAACGGATTCCAATCATGTATTGATCACATATTTTACAGAAAAACAAACGATGCTTGTGAGTCTATTATTGGATCAATAATGAAAACAAGTATTACTGACTACTATCTGACTTGTATAAACATTGGTCTTGGAAAAAATACTGGTAGAACTAAACCAAGTGTTAACACTAGAAAATCTATAAACTACCATGATTTGATAAATAATCTTGAGAAGTACAATTGGTCCGATGTTGCATCACAACTTGATTTAAATATTTAAAATGCTGTTGAATTATTCGTTGATGCATTATCCACTGAAATTGGAAATGCAACCCAAATGAAAATTGTACCACACAAACTAAAGCCTCTCAAGCCATGGATAACTGCAGGATTAATAACTTTAATAAGAAAACGAGATAAAATGCATCAGAAATTAAAAAAACAGCCTCAAAACAACTTTATCAAATCACGGATATAAAAACTACAGAAACACATTAAACAACATGATAAAAAATCGAAGTATGACTACTATAATAATAACTACTCCAAAGCAGAGGCAATTCGAAAAAAACTGGTGTGGCGCACTCACACAACTTTCCTTGCCGTTACGAAAATTGATTATCTGACGCTAGTGTTCCCACGCATCTGGAGTCTACCAATTCAAAGATCTGAGCCAGCTGGTGTCAGGACAATAACGCTGGAGACAAACGATGTCTGCTATCTCTTCATAGTGAATGATTTCATAGATCAACTGTTGCCAACACTTTGCAATTGAAATAATCACATTTTATCGAATTTCGAGCTTATTTTCAATTTTAGGTGAAAATGTTACTGAACATTATTTGTAGAGATATTCATGCTCAATCTTTTCCACTTAAAATTTTCTGTTTAAATTGTATCTGAAGCCTGATAATTGGGAATCTAAAATCAAACTTTGCATAGATGGAGCGGAGCTCCTGAAATTTTTACAGATATGGGACTTGTGGAAGTTGATAGAGCTTATCAATGATTATTTTAGGTATAAATTTGATCAAAATCGTTGGAGCCGTTTTCGAGAAAATCGCGAAGAAACCCTGTTTTTGACATTTTCGCCATTGTAGCCGCCATCTTGAATTGCATTTTTCGAAATTGTTCGTGTCGGATCCTTATAGTGTAAGGACCTTAAGTTCCAAATCTCAAGTCGTTCCGTCAATTGTGAGATGAGATATCGAATACCCAAAAACCACTTTTTTGGACTCAGGGGACCTTGAAAGGTATAGAAATTTAGAAATTGGGGTACAGTACCTTAATTTTTTTGGAAAGCAATACTTTCCTTACCTATGGTAATAGGGCAAGGAAAGTAAAAGACATGGGAGTGTATCAATGATTTATTGAATATAAAACGAGATAAAAAAATACCCAATATAGATCCCGAAGTTCTAAACCACCATTTCACGCATGTAGGTCAATTATATGCTAATAAAATAATAAATAACAGCCCTAGACAACGTACTCATGCCGATTCGTCAATCCCCTCTTTCAATTAATTTTATTTGGCTGATACAAACAATGATGAAATAATAGACACAATCAGTTCTCTCAGAAGTAACTCTTCTCCTGGAGTAGACAATTTGAGTTCTGCCTGTCTGAAAAAATAGCTTCCTATATTGTAGAGCCTCTTAAAATGATAATAAATGAATGTTTTTTGGTAGGTTATTTTCCTAAGCTATTTAAAGTTGCTAAAGTTGTTCCTCTTTATAAATCAGGTGATAAATCAAACCCCTCAAATTATCGCACAATACGTTTAATAAATAATTTAGCTAACATAATGGAGAAAATTATAAAAAAGAGACTGGTAAGTTATTTGAATAAACATAGAATTATCAATAGAAATCAATATGGATTTAAGAGTGGAATATCAACAAAAGATGCAATATCCGACTTTTTGGAAAGAATAATTGAAAACTTCAACAGTAAAAAGAAAACTTTAACAACTTTCTTAGACTTGACAAAAGCTTTTGACATTGTATCTCAGTCAAGATTATTAGAGAAGATGGAACACCTTGGAATCAGAGGCTCACCTCTCAAACTTCAATAGTTATCTAACTGAACGGTATCAACTACTTAAGCTGAATACTTTATCAAGTAATAAAAAAACTATCAAGTAACTTATCAAGTAATAATAGAAAAACTTACTGAATATGGTCTGCCTCAAGGCACTGTTTTATCACCAATACTTTTCCAAATTTATATTAATGATTTTCTTAAAATTGACATTGGGAACTGCTCAATCGTATCCTTTGCTGATGATACCGCTCTCACTTTCACTGGCAATTCCTGGGGGGACGTGCGCCTTAGCGCAGAAAATGGTCTCAGAGTAGTACAATCATGGCTCGATGAACATCTGCTTACTTTAAATGCTTCTAAAAGCGTATTCATGACTTTCTCACCCAATGCCCAAACACAACCTCATGAAATAGAAAGTATTAAAATACACCAAGTAAACTGCAATTGTCAACAATCAACAAATTACTACTTCTGTCCTGAAATTCGAAAAAAGGACCATATAAAATACCTGGGAATACTGTTGGATCCATATCTGAGATGGAACATTCATATAAACAGCATGTGTTTAAAAATAAAATTTCTAATACATAAATTTCATCAAATTAGAGAACTAAATAACTTGAAAATAGCTTGATTAATCTACTTCTCTTATGCACAAGCTGTTTTACAATATGGAATAAGAGCTTGGGGTGGAGCCTTGAACACACATTTTGAAAAACTTTTTATAATCTATATATATATAAAAGCGAAATGGTACTCACTCACTCGCAGAACTAAAAATCTACCGGACCAAAAACGTTCAAATTTGGTAGGTATGTTCAGTTGGCCCTTTAAAGGCGCACTAAGAAATCTTTTGGCAATATTTTAACTCTAATGGTGGTTTTAAGGGTTTAAAGTTCGTCTTATAGTATGTATATTCTTCTTATTATCTTAACTATAATTGAAAAATGTCCGTACCATAATGTTAATATAGAACTATAATCTAGAAAGAGTACCTCTTTGAAACAGTTTTAACTGGTAACTAAATTAATAATTTTGTCAGGTTGGCATTAACTTGAGTTGACTTTGTTAGGTTGGCACCAAGTTGAAGATTGAAATGCATTTATCGCGGAAAAATTGATTGGGCACTGCTACTTCAGTCAGAGCTATTCCTGGGAATATTATATTACTAGCCGTCAGGCTCGCTTCGCTCGCCATATCCGTTTAGCCAGACGTTTAGTCTGGACCCCCGACTGGATCGTCCTAACATATGATAAAAATACTCATTCTTGGACGATCCAGTCGGGGGTCCAGGGGGCGGAGCCCCCTGGGTAGACGAATATGGCGAGCGAAGCGAGCCTGACGGCTAGTTCAAAAATATATCATTAAAACAATTCTAGGCAAACTCAGACTTTATCCTACAAGCGATATTTTCAATGAATTCATAGTACTAACTGTTCGACAGCTGTACATAAAAAACTTGATAATATATATTTAGAAGAATAAAAATAAATTTCTTCTTCGTGAAAGAAACTTGAATTTAAATTTACGTCCTACTAGAGAAACATTCCATCGCTGGATTTGAATGTATGTAGAAGACAATTCACTTACTTATTACAGAGAATAATAAATCTTGTTCCTACTCATTTTGTTGCCAATACAAGCCGGAGCAAAAAACTAAAGAGATTGAGGAATGGATAAGATCAAATAAAACTGAAGAAAAAATCTTCTAAGCATCAACTGTCTCTTGTTTTATGTTTTGTTTTTTTTTATCATATAATAATTATTGTGTGTTATTAACTTTTATCTAATTTCATCATCTACTAATCTACAAAATTATATTTGTGTGTAAATTCCACTAATCTTTGTTCTTATTTTGGTTTAATTTCTTAGTTTATTTTGAATAAATATATTACTGCAACTTAGGTCTACGCACAGGTTTTACCTTGTAGGCTACTCCTTAAACATAGATGGACATAAAAAAATATACTGCAGTTTTGGGATCATTTTATATATTTAATAGTATTTTCTTGTATTATTTTTAGATGTTATAATATTATATTATTATAATTGTGTATGTTTTTTGAGAAATAAAAAAAATTGATTTGATGTGTGAATATCTGTCCATACAAGTTTTGTTTATTAATCATCCATACTAAGCTTTAGTTATGCTCCAAATTGTTTGCTTTATCCAATAAATGTATAAATTCACTTCCTGGTGATTCGCTTTTGATAGAAAATTCTTCTATTCACCAAATAATACACAAATTCATTTAGTCGTTTTTCTCAGCAAAATTAATTGAGTAATTTTCATCATAAAACTAGTACTGAACAGTTATAAATTAAGTTATCGCTCCTGTTATATCATTCAAATGTTTTGTTGATGATAGATGCATCTCTGGCTATGGTTTGACATTTTTTATTTTGTTTTCAGAAGACCAGATGAAGCGATTAGTCTGATGGACAGTGAACTTTGGGAATGTTTGTGCAATTCGTTAGTCTCTAAACTTGAAATGATCGATTGTTTAGCAACCGTACATGAAGACTTGATGATATTAGGGCGATTCCGTTAGGTGTCAGCTGAAAGGTGTGGTCTCTTTGATAAGGAAAGAAGAGAGCAACCCACTTTTTGAAAAAGTGCTGAAGGACTGTATTTTAGGCCTTAGTAGAATGGTGGCCAATAATGAAATAGAAGTCAGAGTGAGGCTCCTAGTCGAATGCTTTAATAACAAGATACTTTTATCAGAAATAATTGAAAGTGTGCCCTTTCTTGTGAAGCACATGCACTCATTGTATACAGAGCTGGATCAATCAATATTGCAACCTTCATTTTCGATGGATAACGTTCAAATTCAAATAGCCGCCTGTGAAGCAGTCTCAGCTTTGGTTTGCATCATGTCCAGCACTGCTTTCGTGACACGAACTGGTCACGGCCATGGCAGGGTGAAAGTCATGTGCAAAGAGTGTGATTTGGCAATAGAAGAAGGCCAGCTCAACTCCAACAACCAGATTCACATGCTATTGAAATGTGTTCTGCATTTGTTATCGTCTACTTCGGCAGAGGTGTTACTAAAGATTATACCACTTCTACGTCGCTTCGCAAATCATCTATCTCTGTTCCACACTTTGGACTGCGTCAACAGGTGGATTGTGCTGATAAAACATCCCAACAACGAGGTGAGAGAGAGCTTTGTTAATGTTGTAGCCGATCTCCTCTTCAGAAAGAAGTGGATCAAAAGACACGAAGATTGTATAATAGAAGAGGTTGGTCTTCTCAGTCAGTATGATCGACAGGAACTGATGAACTCGGAGCTCCTTCTTACTTCTTTCAAAACAGTCGCAATGGATACAGTTTGTGACAGTCTAGTTCCTCAACCTAAAAAGAATCTCCAACTAACTACAATGGCAGCTATAGGAAATGTTGGTATGACGCCGCTAGACTCTGTGCTCTACCCAACGTTCAAAATGCTTCTCATGTACGTTCTTCATCCGAACTCGTGTGTGAGCTCAGTAGTTGTCTATTTACAGAAAATAGCTGAAAAACATAACAAACTATTGAAGGAAATTTTCTACAAATACCGTGGTGAATTCTGCAAACAGCTAGCTGACATGCTCTTGATAAAAAAACCGTTGAATAAATATACTTTGTCCAGTATGTTTGTCAAGTTTTCGCGTGCTTTATCCTATGAGAAGGAAGACACATTTTTGGCCCAAAATGCTTCCAGCCACCTTCTGAAGCACATCCTGCACGTGGTGCTCGAGGTACCTGAATTTGAATGGATAATCTACTACATTGGAGATAAATTGGAGAGGGATGTTTCCACATTGATGAAAGAAGGCTTCCAGGTAAGTAAATTACAATAAATTGTACTTAAGAAGTATTAATTATTAGTATATATATATATATATATATATATATATATATATATATATATATTTGTTATTTATTAAACAACAACGGCAACTGTGAACAATTAGTTCAACAGGAGAAAAAAAATTTACTCATAAATTCACTGAATTATATATTTGTATAGTAGAAGAGTAATCTTCAATATTTTAAATGTCATATTATGGAAAAATATGGTATGTAAAACGCATAAAACTTGATCAAGTCAAGATTTGTATTTGCAGTTGCCGTTCAACATTATCAATTAAAAATCCAAAATTCTCACAAAATTTACAAAATACTTTTTTTCAGCATGTATATCCATACTTCTACATGAATGAGGATGCTTGCACCCTTGACAAAGTTTGCGAAATTACGGAAAATCTCACAGGAAAAACAAGAGAAGCACTCATCAAATCCTGCTACAAGGTACCAACATTATTCAATTTTATAAATTAGTTCTCCACTCAGTCTTTTATAATAGAGATTTCCCACAAAATCTTTCAAAATAGAGATTTTCATTGTTAGGTAAAAAATATCAGGTAGGCTACAGAAACTTGCAATGTTTTGATTTTTTCCATAAAAGACGGCAGAATGCATTCACGCACAGAGCCTAGCAATCTAAGCCCACCTTGTGTGGGACTCTGTTCCAGAGTTGAAAGCTTAGCCATGTAGGTAGGAGGCATTCGACATTGTCGTGCGTCCTTGGCATTTCCATACTCTCAACACTGGATGCATAACCATTAAACTGGCTAGTGTTCCCTTAGAGTAAAACTAGCATCCTCACACAGATTAATAATTGCTTTATTTTACTCATGGTATACGCCATCTGGAGTAAAATAGTCTGCATCCTCTCCTCCCACCTTAGTGAGTCACCATGGAGAAGAGGTGTCTCTTCTCCCCATAAGGCACAAAGCCTTCGGAAACCCTCCACCAGTAACCCCCCCCCAACTCTCCTCGACTCATTCACTACCTGTGCACTAATAAACAAATAGGTGCGGCTGCAATGCTTCAACTGACCTTTTGACCTTTACTTGTATCCTTTAACCAGGCTGTTGAATTATACTAATGACTTTGGAGCAATTGTAAGGCTAGGCTACTTATAATTTATAAAATGTAAATAATTTATAATTTATTCATGTCGAATTCACCCTCCTTTGTTTCCCCTTTTGTGGTCACCTCATGAAATTGTACATTTTTACGCTTGTAATGTCAATTATGCAATTGTTTCCATTTATGTTACGCGGCGTTATTGATATTTATTTTTGCAGACTATTGTGTGTGAAATATTATTGCACATTCATGGAAAAAAAGAACGCGTACTGGATGCACTCAATTATTTGAAATCAGATGTGTTCACGCTTGAAGAATACACACCGAATGTGGTAAGGGTCACCTAATTTTATTATTATAGTTATCTATTTTACAGTTTCATGTACTATATTATGTAGCCTTCATCAAATTTATATTATTCAGTTACCTGCTTTTCAATTTGTGACTTGAAATGAAATCGTTTTATCTATCAAATCAGTTAGATTTGATTGTCAAATTATTGATCTGACTGTTAATTTTAACGGTAATTTACAATGTTTGATGCAATGATAACATTGCCAAAATAAGGAAATGGATTCCCTTAAAATAGTTGTATAAGAAGTACCATATTGATTGGTTCACATGCCTCAACTAGTTGACAATAATTTATTACTAACGAGGTAGTTCCTCTCAAACCTTCATTTTTCCCTTCCAGAGCTCAACCTTTGAGGGGCGTTTACATCAACCAAGTATAAAGATTTTTTTACTTCATAATTATATACTTTTGAGGCTATAAAAACTAGAATTACTTAAGTTTTGACTTCAATTTTTCAAAATCGCCCATTTAACTAAAACGTTAAAAAAACTTGAATTTAAGTTAACTTGACAAATGTAAACCCTACTTCAGGCTTTTCTGGAGGGGCCTATATTATTATTTTTAATTATAGTATAAAGTATATGTATATACTTTAATATTATTTTAATACAATAATGTATATTTTTGAATACAGCAATCACATTATTTCTTATATATCATATTCTCACATTGTTAATAATATAACATAAGTGGCTATAATGATTATTGCAATATCAGATACAAAAATATATAAATTATTATTAAAAATACTAGTAAAGGGTGGGGCAGAGTGGACTCCCTAGTTTCAATCAGTCACTGAAGAGTACGCGCGGGAGTTAGCGGTGTGGAAGAGGTTCCATGTGGTGGGGGAAAAGACGCCATTATTAGTAGACACCATGCCGTGGACTGGCGAGCATCGTGGTTTTGTAGTCGAAACGTTCTTTAAAAATAAGGATAGTGTGGTGGCGACCCAGCGTGCATTTCGTAGACGGTTTGGTTTGAATCGTCATGATAGTGTTCCCGATGCTAAAACCATAAGGAAATGGATTACAAGTGTACGGGTGACCGGATCTGCACTGCCTAGAAAACCAGTCGACAACCAAAGAGTGTGAGGACACCAGAGAACATAATGGCGGTTAGAGCGTCTATTGAACAATCTCCATCGCGTTCTGCGCGGAAACATGCTGCTGCTCTTGGAATGTCGGCCAGAACGGTGAGGCGAATTTTACACTCAGACCTCAATTTACACCCGTATAAGTTGATGGTTGTTCAAGAATTGATGCCAGCAGATTTTGTTAAACGTACAGATGCTTGCAATGCAATACTGGCTTCTTTACAACACGGCACTATTCTGTGGTCTAGTGATGAGGCACATTTTCACCTCTCGGGCACAGTAAATAAACAAAAATTTCGTTACTGGGCAGCTGAAAACCCACGAACTCTTCACCAAAAACCTCTTCATTCTCCAAAAGTGACTGTGTGGTGTGCTGTGTCCTCCATAGGCATAATTGGCCCCTACTTTTTTGAATCGGAAGGTGCAACCGTTACTGTGAACGCTGTGCGCTATTGTCAGATGTTGGAGAACTTTTTCTCCCTCAGAATTGAGGAGTTTGGTGAGGAAAATAATTTTGAAACCTTTTGGTTTCAACAGGATGGTGCCACGGCTCATACCGCCCGTCGCTCTCGCCAACTTCTGCAACAACGGTTTCCTGGCCGCTTGATCTCATTACGAGGGGATGTTTCATGGCCCCCTCGCTCCCCCGATCTAAGCCCATGCGATTATTTTCTTTGGGGTTACCTCAAATCTGAGGTTTACAAAGTTCGACCAAGGACCTTGGAAGCCCTTAAGAAAGCAATTGTTGATGTTATCACTGGAATAACGCCAGATATGCTGCGTAGAGTTTTTGGAACGCCTGAATATGTGCATCGCTCGTCAAGGTCGTCACCTGGATGATATCATTTTTAAAACTTAATGAAAAATAAATTGCATTGTATTTATATTTCAGGAATAAAAAGCTTTTGTAATAATCTTGTATGGTTTTTATACAGTTAACCGATCATATCAGGGAGTCCACTCTGCCCCACCCTGTATATAGAAAAAATTGACTCCATTAGTGCTTTTAATTAAAAAAAGAATCTTTCCTGATATTCGAGAGCCAATTATTGTTTTCTTAAAAAAAAAAAAAAAACAGTTGAAATTTGAGCTATGATTTTGAATTTTATTCAATACGAATGATGTATTGTATCATTGTAGATAGAGTTTCTGGCTCCACGCTTTCTTGGTGTAGTTGGCATGATGGAAAGCAGATTAGTGAGTAGAGATTCTTCAGATGAGGAGAAAAAAAAGGTGCTGCTGGCATTGCCGGAGATCTTCGCACTGATGGGTGCCAAGCACATCACACCTGTTCGCCTCAGAATCATCGCCATGCTGAGGGAAGCACTCAAGCTCTGTCACAGCTCCTTTCCCGAACTCACCTGCGATGTCTGGCTCGCTTTCTTCCACAGGTATTGTCAAAACCACTCATTTATTTTAATAATTTGAGATACTTGTTTCACGTATTTTTCAGTTTGATATTAAATACTTGGTTTGATACTAGTTTTACGTACTAGTTTTGATACTACGGGTTGTAAAACCATTATTAATCCCTAGTAAACTTGGAATGTTGCCAGTCTAATATGTATCTCCATTGGCTGGCTCGTCAATCTTTCAATAGCACCAAAGAGGATGGGATATTGTAATCTTGTATTCCAATGCACTTTGGTAGCATAATATATTGAAATTGCGGGAATGAAGACAGCTATGAATAATGGCAGTGCCTTTCAAGACAGTTTTGCCTTCATAATGAAATATCGTAACTTAGCTCTCTACTCATTTTTATGGTCTGTGCAACCCTTAGATTAAATCATTGCTCTTATTGAGTACAGTGCTGCCAGAATTCACAGAAGCCAGAAAGCCTGTGAGCTAATTCTATGAGAGAAAGAGCAAAAAAGATTTTGCGATTTTGATAGAATTAGCATAAAAACGGCAACAGTGTACTCCTATTCTCATAAGAAATAACATTGGCCATAAACCCCCTTGCTGCGAACTAAGGTTTGCACGGACTATATGTAAGATTTAGTTGATTTCTCAGAGTAATTGTAACGGTAATTTTCATTATTAAATCAATTTTATGATTTGAAATGTTTGGTGAAACTTTTTTATAAGAATTTCTTATTTTATTTTTAATGTTTTATGCTGTATTTTTATTTATTGTATAGTATTTATGCAGAAATGAAATTAATTTCAATTTTTACTTTCCTTGCCCTACTACCATAGGTAAGGAAAGTATTGCTTTCCAAAAAAAATTAATGTACCCTAAATTCAAGTTTTCTATACGTTTCAAGGTCCCCTGAGTCCAAAAACATGATTTTTGGGTGTTGGTCTGTGTGTGTGTATGTGTGTATGTGTGTATGTCTGTGAACACGATAACTCCATTCCTAATTAACCGATTGACTTGAAATTTTAAACTTAAGGTCCTCATACCATGATGATCCGACAACAAGAAATTCAATAAAATTCAATTCAAGATGGCGGAAAAAATGGCGGATAATGACTAAAAAACCATGTTTTTCGCGGTTTTCTCGAAAACGGCTCTAACGATTTTCTTCAAATTTGTACCCAGAATAGCTATTTATCAGCCCTATCAACTGACATGAGTCTCATTTCTGGGAAAATTTCAGGAGCTCCGTAATATTCTTGAGAAAAATGAGTTTTGTTAAATTTCTATCACAATTTTCTCAAGAATGACCAGACCGATTTTTTTCAAATTCATAATCTGTATAGTTATTTATCAGCTCTATCAACTGGTATGAGTCTCCTTCCTGGGAAACTAACAGGGGGGCCACCTCATACTTGAGAAAATAATGTACTTTGTAGCCTCTTTTCATGCATGAGGTAAGTAGGTAGAGCAGTTTATTCAAAAGAACAGAAGTTGAGATATTTTATCTGTAGAACAGCTGTTTTGACGACTTTTAACAAATCATCAAATTTCATAATAATCTATTTACAAAAAAAAAATGTACTCTGGAAACAATATACAATAATTATTATTATCTTAGATTCAAATATGTAGCCGCCAACCGTCATTATGCTAATATTTTTGTGAAAGAGCATTGTCATGCGATCTAGCGTTAGCTCTGCGAACTATTAGAAAGAAAGATTCAAATTATTGAGATCAGCTGTTTTTTTTTTTTATTTACATTGAACATAAAGCGGTAACTTTCTAACCTACAAACTGACCAAAAGTGTATGCAGTGATGCAATGTGGCGAATAGTTAGGATTGTCTTTTCCTCTTTCCCAAACTGTTTGATTTGTATTAGCAGCATAATTTTGGATTGAAGAATACTGTGAATTATTTGTCCAGGTAAAATATAGCTTATTCATTTCTAATAATAAGCAAGAACGATTATTATTATACTG
Organism: Nilaparvata lugens; assembly: GCF_014356525.2. Lineage (NCBI taxonomy): Eukaryota > Metazoa > Arthropoda > Insecta > Hemiptera > Delphacidae > Nilaparvata > Nilaparvata lugens. Next base: position 67,030,145 of record NC_052505.1, on the reverse strand, counting down.
CTCCTGTTCTCTGTTAGGACATAAACTAGAAATAATATCTTGCTTAATTAATAATTCAAACAATCCAAATCTTGTAATTTTTTAATTCAATAATTTATTAATCAATTTAAATTATTCATTTTGTCAAAATTACATGTATAATAATTGTCATTGAATTTGAAAATTCTCAGCAAAAGTTCTCATTTTCATTTATACAAAAATCAGAAAAGAGTACAGATAGAACAAATTTGCATTCAAAATACACGCCAACAATCTCAATTATTGTCAACAGTTGGCTCCAAAATGGCTGAACCGACAAGCGCGCGACCTAGCAGAAAGAATCGTATCTAAGCTCGTTTTTTCTATATTTTCTAATTTTTGAAACAAATCATCGACAGTCCTCTGTGGACCCGGGTTAGACTCAATGCCAGCGATGGCCAACAGAATTAAAATAACACACGCTGCAAGAATATTACAACTTTTACAATTTACTGCTGATTCACAGGCAAAATGTTGAAAATACGAGAATAATTGGAGAATTTATGAAAACTTGATAGATTCAATGTTGTGATTGGGCCTGTTCCACCTATAATATTGATGATGATGCACAGTTTATCCTCTCAAATTTATCTTTAATTTTAATAAATAACTCTGGAATGATAACAGGTCACATCGAGGGAAATGTTTGAAGTACCGGTACGAGAATAATTGGAATATTAATTTTCAAAAATCAACAGATTTAAAGAAGTGATAGAGTAATTACTGTCCCACCTATGACTGATTATGATGCAAAATCTTCTTTTTCAAATAAATCTCTGATTTCGTATCCTTTTGAAGATATTTTTGCTGAACGCTGAACAGGTTGATTAGAATGACGTTTCCCACGGTGACGTTTTCTACAAACCTACGTCTACTTTCCTACGAACCAGAATTCGATCGTGAACCTTCCTAGGGAGAACTGCTACCTGTACTTGATTTGTATCTGTCCAGTAATGTAACTGTTCATTTTATCTAGATGTTTCATAGAGAAACGATAGCATAAGTAGATATCCCATGGTATAGGGCGTTTATGTCGCAACTTTTACTGTTATCCCAAGCCGATAGTTCACGTAGTTCTTTCCCATGCAGCTACACTCTCACCCCAACAAAACAGTAAAAACTGACAATAATCGACAGTAATCGGCTTGAGATAACATTAAAAGTTGCGACATAAATTCCATATACCATGGGATATCTACTTACGCTTTTGTTTCTCTATGGACTTATGTACTCTCGTGCAGTGAAACTTCTTACATGATAACTTAGGATGTCATTATGAATTACTGTTTTGTCACTGTCACGACCAACATGACATCAAGACATGTCTCAGGCGAGACTATCGCTACCCATCTAATCTTGTTTACCAAGAGTTTCAAGTTTTAAAGGCTGTGCAAAGGCTAAAAATAAACTTTCTACTGGTGATATTTTTCAAAGTTTTCGATTTGTATACTATCAAGCTATCAAAATGAAAAAGTTTTCTCAGGAAAAAAAATTTCTGATCATTACTTTTTGAGATATGAGCGCCTAAAGTTTAAATTTTTGGGACAGAACATTTCAAGTTCGGTAAGAGATGAATCCATGAAATTTGAAGGATAGATTCTTCATGGTATTTTTGATCTAGTGAAACAAAAATTTTCTGTAAATATCAATTTTTGAGAAAGTTATTCAATTTACTAGAAATGACCAAAAATAATTTTCAGTTGGGTTATTTTCGGTCATTTTTGGTAAATTGAATAACTTTCTCAAACATTGATAATTTTAGAATATTTTCGTTTTACTAGATCAACAATACAATGAAGAATGAATCTATCCTCTTAATCCAATGGATCTATCTCTTACCGAACTTGGAATGTTCTGTTCCAAGAATTTTAACTTTAGGCGCTCATATCTCCAAAAATAATGATAAAAAAAATTTCCTGAGAAAACTTTTTCATTTTGATAGCTTGAAAGTATACAAAACGAAAAACTTTCAAAAATATCGCCAGTAGAAAGTTTATTTTTAGTCGTTGCACAGCCTTAATATTAGACAGCGACAATATTAATTTATTCCACATACGAGTTTTAATGGATTACGTATACTACAACAAACATTTCATTTTCAATAATTAAGTTCATACTCATAATACAAGAAATCTAAGTAACTTTGGTATTGCCCATTCACGACTCCTACATAACTGCTTTAAAAATAATAGTAAATACATTTGTCATAATTATATTGTATAGAAACGTTCCCTATCAGTCGGAAAATTACAGTATCAACACCTACTAGCTACATTTGAGTAGATGGTTATTATAGATTGGTAGGGATGCTGCAGAGCAACTGATTCAATCCGTCTTCTTATTCAGAACTTGAACTCATAGTGCATTTGCCATTTATAATGAGTAGTATAGCCTTCAAGCTACTATTTATATATTTGTCTGTATATACTTATAACAAGTATGGAATTTCATTTTGTGCAATTTATGTTCTTAATTTTCTGAAGAATGTTAGTTGATTCAATCACAATAGTTTTAGTTATGTACAAATCATGAGAACATAATGTTAATCAACTTGAAAGAACTCACTCTCCACTCACAGACTCAAGTCTTTGTGGAGAGTATTAACTTTTAAATGTGTAAATGAATTTTATAAATTTGTATCATGTTTTTGTGAATAAAACGCTATTTGATTTGATTTGAACTGCATTCTGAGAGATAGACCAGTTGTGATGATATTGGAATAATAATAATGGAAATCAATACAAGCACGGCTTACATTAAAGTCAATTCAAATTCCGAATCGAAGCCCAAATCTTAATTCGTATTAGTAGCCACAGATGGAGGCATAAAAGGCCAAGTGAGAACATTGAAAAAGTGTATAGACCCATGCTAATCCACGAAAAGCAACCCACGCCGTGGGATGTTTTGTAAACCATTGCTAGGCTTCTCCAGACATCTGTGTAATACATGCAATGAATAATCCACTTGTCAGCTGATTGATTATGAATAATTCTAAAGCAATGGTTTACAAAACATCCCATGGCGTGGGTTGCTTTTTGTGGATTAGCGTGGGTCTACTTTGCGGCAGGCCTTAAACCCTTTTGCATGCGAATTTAACCAGAACAATATTGATATTTCCGACTCTTGTGCAATTAAAAGTCCACTCGGTGATTCTCTTCCAACATTAAATCAGATAGGTGTATAAAAATAAGATATTGTACCTATTCAACTAATAACAGTATCTGCTGACAGCTTGGAGTGAATCATAGGACTCACTCAGCAACCAACAAATCTTCCGACAAACAACCAATCCCAAACAAAACTGAGTCTATCGGGAAGAAAACGCATTAAAAGTTTGTCTGTATCTGTTGGGCAAAAGCGGATTATTCGTTGGAACAAGGTTCCCTGAATTAGCCTACGAAAAAGTACAAATTGAGTAGTAATCTCTTTCAGAGAAATTCACTAGCAGTATTTCCCATGAAAAACACCAAATATTAGCATTCAACAAATGCTGACAGTTTGAAAATAATCTTACTCCAGTTAAGCGTCGCCATTTTGAATGAGAGACGCGTTTCAAGCCTCTGACGACGATTTTCTCCGCGATTCTCTAAGCTGGTTGTTCGGATGCCTTTGCGGGTGAGCGAGAGAGATGGATGGGAGGAGAGATTGTATGGTCTGGGAAAGAAATAGAGGAAAGATCTAAGGACGCAATTTCGAAATCGGGCAAGAGGGATCAGAGGTCTAGAATTATAGCCATCCTGATCCGGCATTCAAATCTAATCCATTGCTTATTGAACACAAGGAAGAGATTACGATATTTTTGGGCATTAGCCTATTGTGCCTTCTCTCATAATCTCATAAGTTGAATAATAAATGTTCATGACTGAATAAATAAATAAATAAATAATAAATAAATAAATAAATAGATAAATGAATAAATAAATAAATAAATAAATAAATAAAAAATAAATAAATAAATAAATGAATAAATAAATAAATAAATGAATGAATGAATAAATAAATAAATAAATAGATAGATAAATGAAATTTTTAAATTTTCTCTCATGCATTATACTTATTTTTGATTCAAATTGACTTATTTATTAACAATTTAACTTTCCCTATTAAATTAAATTTTTGATTTTCACTACCCACATTATTAAAAAAAAATTTATCCCAAAATAATTAGATAATAAATTTTGACAGTGTATTGTGGCCATTACCAGCTATCAATCTAACGAACCTTTCAACTGAGGCTTACCCTAAAATTTCAAAAAAAAAATCCTGATCTTGGTTAGCATTCCATCTATTTTCTTCAGACCCCCATAAATCTTCAGAAAGGAACCACACCATTCAACAGAATAACCCAATTTTAGCTCATACTTCTCTGAGTACCTTTTGCTAAAATTCTATCTTCCATTCCACAAATACAACAAGGATAGTCCCAGCTATTAACCTCGATTTGTCATATGGACATCATCTGAGTAGTCCCCTAACACCTGGCGACACTCACTCCAGATACATAATTCATCAAACAAAACTACAACTTCAACAGATAAGATTTCTCACATCTACCTATCTAAGCTCAAAAAAAAAAATTACCACAGCCTAAAGGAAACGTTAACAAACCCTATCACGTCTCACAACTCTCTTTACAACGCCAGACCACAAAATACACCCTACACTTTTATAGCACATTACTGACCCTAACAATGAAATATTATCAAACAACTGAAATTCCAGTACTAATCAGATAACTAAATTTTGATAGACGAACATCTCAAACAATATAATAAAGGATAGACAATGTTTGTCTCGGCACCAACCTTACAGTATGTTGGCTCACCAGACCCGCTATTGAAGATCGGCATCACGGACAACATCAAGACTCAACACTGCAGCCATCGTCTATCAGCTCAATCAAACGCAAAATCGCCGTTCACAAGACTTGGTGGTCTTTGATGCAACACTGAAATTAGGCTTTCATTAGAAGATGCAAGGACTAATTTAAACACAAAATCAAAACTCAAACAAACAAAATAAATTCAACTAAATCAATCAATTATTATTTTTCTGCTATACTCCTCAAATCTAACCTTTCTTCAACTTCATTGTCAATTATCCAGGCTACAATCTGCAGTGCTACTGTCACTACAGTCTTCTGACATATCATAGCTTCTACTAAATTTCTGACTGTCCCTAACATGTCATTTTCTATAAGAATCTCGAAAAATAAAATTGTCCCTATACCAGTATAATGCCTTAGCAAGGGCATCACAGCTAAATGGAAGCACAGACAGGGAAAATATTAATATTGATCACATTAATAAAATAATAAAAAATTCAACCTCAATTAGTTTATCTTCAGCATTTGTATGCTGCTCCAAACTTCAATACTCATTTCTGGAATCAAGCATTCATTAGCCATAAGAATGTTTATCAATTTTATGAATAAACTGATTTGAAATTAACATAATAAGTCAATAAAAAGAGCAAAGGTAGCAGAGTGGCGCAGCGAATTGTGCCGTGCTATGAATTTAGAAAGTGAATTTTGAATTTAGAATTTAGAAGCACACACAATATAACTTAATAAAAGGGATGCTTGATAAACATGCCTAGTGCTAGAGAACGGGAAACCAGAAATGACAAGAGAGACAACGAAATAGAGAGAAGGTATCAACTATATTGTCACCTCTTACAGTTAAATTCAACAATTAATAAAACAAAGAAGTTACATCATGAAAACCGAAAATAAAATTACTAAATTTAGAAAGTTATCTTTGATATAGATGATTCGGTAATAACCTACTCTGTATGCTCTACATTGAAAACGTTTTAGATTGAATCATAAGAAGCTTAAAGGACTCTAATTTCAAAAGAACAATTATTGAAAATTATCATTGATATGTCTCAGAAGTTAATCATAAATGACAATAAATATTTTAAGAAAAAATCCACATAAAATTCATAAAATTCTTAGAACATTAAATTTAGAACACACTTGGAAACTTTAAAAACACTATCAAAACATTATCAAATAATATTAATGATCCCCAATAATAACTATTCTGTATCTTTATATCATGAAAGCTGCAAAGACAAACATTCCTTAAATATCACATCATGGAATACTACCTTGGAAAAAAATATTCGAAAATATATGTCATCAAAACAAATTTAGAAAAGGTTAGGGTCCTTGAAACTTCATTTGATCCTTTACAACTTTAAGATGAGAATTATTTTAAAACATTAATTTAATCAATAAGGGACCTTTAAAAATTCATATACTCATTCAACTTTTAGTAGTTTAGAAGATTATAATTATTTATAAATTTAAAGAAAAACTGAAATTCCCAGCTGGATCCTTACAGAGAAAATATGGCCTCACATTTCAATGTAAAGATACAACCGAAAATCTATTACTCAAACCAATTAATAAAATTAATAATCTATCTATCCCCAATAATATCTCAAAATTACGATTTAACAAAAAGTCTAATTCCGCACGTTTTAATTGATTGAAAGTCTGTCGTCACTAAAACCCATTTTGTCACATCCGGAGTTCCTGGGACGTTCGTTTAATTTGGAAAAAGTTGTTACCTCATAGTCGTTTCTTCAATTTGAATCTAGGCTCGGTGATCGAGCTCTACACGTCCAGATGGACAGGAGACAGCATACCCCAAGCTTCTAGGACGGCCATCGATTCAGAGGCGTCTCAGCGGCTTAAAGACACACGTTCATGAACCCATGAAATGATGGATTCGTACGTTGATCCCATACTTGATGTTCCCGTACTTACACCGCTGTTAGAATAAAAAAATAAACTAGGATAATACAAATTAACTTAACTTCAGCTATATAATAAAATCAACCTATTTTAGGTTATATGAAACTCAAATCAATACAATTATTACTTTAAAACATAAATAGACATTACCTACTTCAATCTCTTGACTTAATAGAATAGAATTCATTTGTAATCAGGGTTATGCCCTATACACAAAGCGATGAGTACATAGTTATTCCATAATAGGCCTACATAATTCACAAGTTGATTGAATTACTTCATCATAAGGTATTTCGAGTATTGTTGTTAGTTTAGTCAGTTCTCTTACATAAATCACATTTATGGTGTAATTTAAAAGAATAAATTACATGATAGGTGTTTCCTAAATAATCATGAAAGCCTTTCATTAGAATCAAAAGACAAATAAAATCTATAACAAAAATACTGATAGAGCTCATAATAATATACTGTAAACATCAGTCAATTTGCGTTTAAACAACAGTAATTGAAATTTAGGTTAATAGCTTCCTCTTCAAAAATAGTTTAAATCAAACAAATATCTTAATTCCTACTAATAGGTATTCTAAATTTCTACAAAACATATATCGTTAATTTTCTTCCAACATTTATCAGTTTGAATTACCATCACCATCTTCCATTCAAATCAAAAGGACTATTCTCAATTTTTACACTTTAATTACGGTACATTACAATAAATACTTTGATGGAAGCTTTCATTGAAGATAATTTCCTTAATTATATTATAAATCTATGACGTACCTTTAGTAGCGGTTATAGGAGAAAAATCTCCATTGTGAGGTGACAATTTGATACTCACTCTCTCTCTTCTTAATTAAAGCAACTACTGAGGCAAAGAAAACTAAAAATGCTGCTGGAACAAAAGGTTCCAGAGTCAAACACTAAAAAGCCTAAAGCTGGCATGGAAGCCATGATTAGCACAAAATTCTGATCAGACTACATTTAGTACTGCTTATGTCGGAGGATAGACGCTGAGTGAGTCCACTTCGCTTTTCTCGTCTTGCCGTGGACAGCTGTGTGATCGTCTATACTAGATAGACGTTAACCAACGTTAACTGTGATTGGGAGTTACTATTCTCTAGAAAAATTTCCACCAATAGAAAGGAACGTTACAACTACAATTTAAGATACATTCTCCCACCAAGTGAAAACTATTTTTCCTTGACAGCTACAAATTCCTTGCCTTATAAGGTTGTGAACCAGACTTATATTCTAGGAAAATCGTTGATCTTCCCACAACTTCTACACACACACCTATAGAGTCGACACTACACAACGCAGAAAAGCAAGGCTCATGAACTAAGCTGTTGCTCCAGGAAAATTGATGTTATTCTTAGGATCATAGCTTCTACGCACACACTTACAGAGTCAACACAACACAACGCCGAAAAGCAAAACAGCAAAATCCATTTTCACAACAGGCTAACTTCTCAGGCTAATTCGCATAATTCTCATCACTCACAATTGTAACAATAAATATTGTTACAGAGGAGCACGTCTCACCTGCTAGTTTATTGACCTAAGATTCGAATCGAAGGTTTGGCATTTCTCTTAATGTTTAAATGTTTAAATGCTTGAATGTTTATATGTTGCGCATTTACGGCAAAACGCGGTAATAGTTTTTCATGAAATTTGTCAGGTATGTTCCATTTCTAATGGTACTCCTACGTGCATGTCGACATATATAGAAGGTTCATACGCGTCGACGTATATACAAGGTAAATTTTGCATTTGAAGGATAATATAAAAGGGAGAAGGAGCCTCCTTTCATACGTCAATATTAGAGTGAAAATCAGACTATAGAATTATTCATCATAAATTAGCTGACAAGTGATTACACAGATGTGTGGAAAATCCAATCTATTGCTGTATTTCCGTAAGGTCTATAGTTTCAATTAGGTACTTGTGAATGAGAATACTGCGTGAGGTCTACTGTTCACAGAACTACTAGTGATAAAATACATAAAAACAGGCTTTATGATGGGGTGTGCTGGAAGCAAAGAAAGGATGGCAAATACCTGACCAACTATGGTTCCCCATGTAATAGGTAGGTAGAGGGTATAAAAGTAAGGAATTAAGGGTGAAGAGGAGCGGAAAATGGAGGAATCGGAGTTAGTTAGCGAGTCCACTACTAACAAATATATGTAAAAAAAAATTGCAGTGCAATCAGTAGTTTGAGCAGAAATCTCGAGCCATATACGTCAATATGGAGAAAAAATTTATTGTAGGTCCAGTTTTCACTTTCCTTGTCCTATAACCTCGAAAACGGCTCCAACGATTTTGATCAAATTCATATCTAAAAAAGTCATTAATAAGCTGTATCAACTGCCACAAGTCCTAAATCTGTAAGAATTACAGGAGCACTGCCCCATCTATGCAGAGTTGGATTTTAAATTCCCAATTATCAGGCTTCAAATACAATCTGAACAAAAAAAATTAAGTGGAAAAGATTGAGCATAAAAGTCTCTACAATCAATGTCTAGTAAAAATGTTTACCTTAAATTGAAAATAAGCTCGAAATTCTAGAAAATAAGATTATTCAATTGCAAACTGTTTGCAACTGTTGATTCTATTAAATCATTCACTATAAAGAGATAGCAGACTTCGTGTGTATGCAGCGCTATTGTCCTGTCACCAGCTGGCTCAGATCTTAGAATAGTAGACTTGAGATGCGCGTGAACACTAGCGTCAGTTGATTAATTTTCATAACGGCAAGGAAAGTTGTGTGAGTGCGCCACACCAGATTTTTAAAAATGTAATTAGTGTTAATAAATAAACCTGTTTTTTATCCTTTTTACTTTCCTTGCCCTACTACCATAGGTAAGGAAAGTAGGCCTTTTGCTTTCCAAAAAAATTAAGGTACCCCAATTTCAAGTTTTCTATACGTTTCAAGGTCCCCTGAGTCCTAAAACATGATTTTTGGGTATTGGTATGTGTGTGTGTGTATGTGTGTGTGTATGTCTGTGAACACGATAACTCCATTCCTAATTAACCGATTGACTTGAAATTTCAAACTTAAGGTCCTTATACCATGAGGACCTGACAATAAGAAATTCAATAAAATTCAATTCAAGATGGCGGAAAAAATGGCAGATAATTACTAAAAAACCATGTTTTTCACGTTTTTCTCGAAAATGGCTCTAACGATTTTCTTCAAATTTATACCATGGATAGCTATTTATAAGTCCTATCAACTGAAATGAGTCTCATCTCAGGGAAAATTTTAGGAGCTCCGTAATATTATTGAGAAAAATGGCGGATAATGACTAAAAAACCATGTTTTTCACGGTTTTCTCGAAAACGGCTCCAACGATTTTCTTCAAATTCATACCATAGATAGCTATTCATAAGCCCTATCAACTGGCATGAGTTTCATTTCTGGGAAAATTTCAGGAGCTCCGTAATATTCTTGAGAAAAATGGCGGATAATGACTAAAAAGCCATGTTTTTCACGGTTTTCTCGAAAACGGCTCTAACGATTTTCTTCAAATTTATACCATGGATAGCTATTTATAAGCCCTATCAACTGACATGAGTCTCATTTCTGTGAAAATTGCAGGAGCTCCGTAATATTCTTGAGAAAAATGACAGTTACTAAAAAACCATGTTTTTCACGATTTTCTCAAAAACGGCTCTAACGATTTTTTTCAAATCCATACCCTGTATAGTTATTTATTAGCTCTATCAACTGACATGAGTCTTTTTCCTGGGGTACTAATGGGGGTCCACCCAATCCTTGAGAAATGGACTTTGTAACCTCCTTCTCGTGCATGAGGTAGGTAGGAACACGGTTTTTACTTTTTCTTCTTCCATATACCGTGGGTAGGTAGAGCAGTTTATAAAAAGAACACAGTCATAGTCAAGATATTTCATCTGTAGAACAGCTGTTTTGACGAATTTCAAAAAAAAAACATCGAATTTCACAATATTTACATAAAGGAAAAAGTACTCTGAAAACAATTGTATATACACATATACAGTAGTTTGATCGTAGTTGCAAATATGTTGCCGTCAATCGTCATTATGTTTTTCTCCTAAATTATTCTCGTTTGATATTGAGGCTTAGGTTTATTTAGCGAACTATATTGGAAATTTTAAGGTAGGGTTATAAAACGGGCACTTTGTTCCGTGGATGTTTTTTTTACAAGAGAAATATTTGATCAAAATAAGGGGAAAGGTTTTTAAGCGAAAATAGATGTAAAATTTTAAATAGTTCAATGAGCAAGGAAAGTTGTGTGAGTGTACCACACCAGATTTTTAGTGTTAGTGAAAACATTAGCAGCTAACTATTCCAATAGATTGTAATTTACAGTGGATCGGATAAACCATTATCATGGTTTGTTTGTTGTATGTTTCAGCGTTGACTTGAAAGCTCTTGCACCACTAATGAGCACAATATTCATATCATTGCTACCTCTACTAGAAAACTTCAGCAAAATCGTCAGCAGAATCTTTCACTATTTAGTGATCGAGAACCATGACGAAGTTTGTTCGCATATTCATGAGCTGTCTTTTGTGCCCAATCACGAGGCCATACAAGACGTTTATCAGGCTATACAGGATAAAATCAAAGAACACGAGTGAGTTGAATTGTTGTCCATCTAACTGTAAGATAAAAATATTAATATATATATAGATTTCATTACAATAATAATATAGATTGTAGTAGTAAATCCAATTCATATTGATATTAATTGAATATTGTTTCATTTTCATTCAGAAAGTTATATAATCTGGGCTTGTAGTTGTGTTTTTACTGACCAGTTAGGCTAGTTTCACACTCATTCGGTTCGTTTCGTTTTCGGTTTGTTTTCGGCAAATTCCGATAAGTTTGAAACGGTAATTCGGTTTGAATTCGGTACCGAATAGAAACCGCATAGAACCGAACGCCCACTTGACTCTAATAAATTCCATCAGGTTTAAATTCGTTGCTAGGGAGAGGCTACTTTCACACACTTTCGGTTCGGTTCGGTTCGTTTCGTTTTCGGCGAATTCGGTACCGAATAGCAACCGCATAGCACCGAACGCCCCCTCGACACGAATAGGTTTCATCATATTCGAATTCGTTGCTAGGGAAACAGGAAAAAACAAAGTATTTTACACACGCTTGCCTTTTTTGTTTTTATTTTAACCTGATAGCGTGATTATCTTTCAAAATTTCCCAAGTCAAAATTATATGGTCAATTCATTTCTGTTAGTTCACAGGAACACTTTTTTCTTGATGAATAGTTTGCTAAAAAATATGAAAGATATAAATTAAAACTCAGGGAGAATTTTTATTTTTTATTATTGTATTATTTTTCCACGAATATTACATGATTTCATCAATGGAGAGAAGATATGAAGTTTATATACCATGTGTCAAAACAAGGAACAAATTTTCAATTTAAAAAAATAATCTCTCTGAACATCCAAAGTTAGCATAATCAAAAATAAACTATTAATTTTAAACAAATTAATTCATAATTTTTAATTACTTTAAAATGTTGTTGTTCAAGAAATAACATCTTACAATTTAACACCAGTTGTTATATTTAAATATACCAGCATGAACTGTGAAAATCCAAACACAGCTGTGTTTGAGAAGAAAATAGTCTACCTAATTAGAACCGTACGAATTAAAACCTGACATGTATGAAAGCCTCATTCGTTTTCGGTAACGAACCGAACCGAATGAAACCGAATGCGTGTGAAGCTAGCCTTAACCTGTTACTCTCCATATTTTCCTTCTACCACCTGATTTGAAAAATTAACAGCTGAATAATAATATTGGAGTTTCTCTCAAGGAGTATAGTGTCTCTTTGCAAATTGAATATTTTGCATTCAATAATAGTTAGAATTGATCTCGCAGAATATTGATCATTTACTTGTGCTATTATAAATTTCGTAGTGGTTGAGAGGCTTATTTGTCTTTCGAATTTATATATTCAATAAACTAATGTTGAAACTCTTGAAATTTACTCAGCCATATTGAAACTGGTCTTAATTTTCCAATATGAATAGGTATAGAATCCCCTCAACCAGTTAATTTCTAAGAACCGCCAATTATGGTGAAGAAGAGTTCCCAAACTATTGTTTTCAATAATTTGAATCTACTTTTTTAAATATTTCCAAACACTATTTGATATATATCATTTAAAAAACTTCTCAATAAGTAACACGAGTTTTTCCACTCTACTTTATTGTTTTTGAAGGGACTGATTCAAGGATTCAAAGGTTCAAAGAACCCCACATGTCAACCGAAGCTTATTGTGTTCCCAACTAGTATGTTAGTTAGGCAAACCAATACCAGAGTTCTTCACAAGAACCAGGAGTTTTCCCTATACTAACATCTCATTCATCACCCGGTTGCTTGTTGCAATCCAGTGTGATATGCTTGGCAGTCTCTTCAGACTGATTAATCCTCGTGACCTACGTGAGTTCCACTCCTGGCCTACTTTGAAGGTCCTACCGCTGAGAAAGGGGTGGCCAAGTTGCCTCTAGGGCGCCCGGCCACCCTTGACTCAGCCTCTTGACCCACATTTGTGCTTGGAGTTTCACCCATCTCTGGTCTCTTGGGTTTTCTCTTTTTGCCCCTCCGAAACTTCGCAGGGTCAGAAGCCTCACCTCTCCCAAGAAGTTTTGCCTAAATGGCCGTCCTTCTTTGAGCAGAGTGGTGAGTTTTGGTCTCTCCACCCAAAACTCGTGACCTACGTGAGTTCCACTCCTGGTCTTTATGTAGGTCCTTCCGCTGAGAGAGAGGACGCCAAACTGCCTCTAGGGTGCCCAGCGCCCGGCCACCCTCGACTCAGCCTCTCGACCCACATTTGTACCTGGAGTTTCACCCATCTCTGGTCTCTTGGGTTTTTCTTTTTGCCCCACCGAAACTCTGCAGGGTCAGAATCCTCACCTCTCCCAAGAAGTTTTACCTAAATGGCCGTCCTTCTTTGAGCAGTGGTGAGTTTTGGTCTCTCCACCCACAAAATCGTGACCTACATGAGTTTCACTCCTGGCTTCTTTATAGGTCCTTCCGCTGAAGGGGTCGCCAAATTACCTCTAGGGCACCTGGCGACCCTCGACTTAGCCTCTTGACCTACATTTGTGCCTGGAGTTTCACCCATCTCTGGTTTCTTGGGTTTTCCTTTTGCCCCTCCGAAACTGCCCTGATGGGGCAGAACCCGTGGGTTTGAAGTCCATTTTAGTCGCCTCCTACGACAAGCATGGTTACTGTGGGTGAATTCTGGTTTTCAACACATTCTTGAGTCAAAACACTCAAAGCTCCCCCAACCCACAGGGGGCCCACTCTACTTTAGGAAAAAACGTTCTCTCTGATATACTGATCGATAGTAAATAATTCCATAGTAGGTACCCTTTTTTTAATAAAATACTATAAATTATTTTTAGCCAACAAATCAAGTAGCCCTGATGAAATAATTATGCTAACTTATTTCATTTTTTGTTGCAGAAAACTGAGTGTGCGAAAACAGTTTAATTTTGCCATCAAAATAGCAAGTCATGAGAATGTCGATGTGAGACTACATGGCCTGAAAAGATTACATGACTACTTGGCATCAAACAGGGCTTTCATCTCGGACTTGATATTGAACAATGACTCGCTCGATCCAACCGTCATCAAATTTTTCGAAGCCGTCATAACAGGCTCTCGCGATGAAAACGAAGATATTCGAATGGCTTGCGGCGAGTGCCTAGGATCCCTGGGAGCCCTTGATCCTGGTTACTTAACCGGCAATCTCATTCTAGAGAAAAATAATCAGCAACAGCCCATGTCTATTTCTGCTAATGAATTTGCAATTGCTGCATTGATGTGTCTCACAAAAGCTCTTCAAGAAGCAAGGCATACATTTCTGATGGATTGTCTTGCATTGGCTATCCAAGAACTGTTGAAAATTTATAGCATTTCACCAACTTCAGCAGTTTGGAAAGAATTTCCAGATGAAATACAAAATATGATGACTCCTTTCTTGAAAACACGCTATTTGAACTGTCAAACTGCAACGAACCGCACGATTGTCAACACCCATCCGATATTTGGCTCCAATCTAGGAAGCACAGTGAAAAGCTGGGCTTATAATTGGGCCACATTCCTCATTCCTCTGGCATCACAAGATGAGTTTGCTAGTAAAGTTTTCAATGTTTGCCATCTCAGTTTGAAAAAAGATATGCAGGTACTAATGTTTTTCATTCCTTACATCTTCCTCTACGCAGTTATTCATAGTTCAGAGGAGAATACAAAGAAGATAGAAGAAGAGATAATAGCAGTTCTAAGCTGGTATGAAAGAGAAAAATCAATCGAAAAGAAAGTGGTTTTGTCGCAGAAAGTGAGACGGAATACAATCAAATTTGAAACTCCATCGCAATCAGATCAAGGTTTATCTACAGCGCAAAATAGTCTCATCTGTACGAAAATTGTTTATTCATTGATAGATTTTCTCCACAGGTGGCAAAAAGAAACTGAGAAGAAATCCGTGCTGCTTCAAAATTCTCAGAACAAACATTATAAAACAGTTTCTGCTTTTTTGAAACGATTTTCATTGGTTGATATTGCTGACGGTTCGATCCATTGTCAAGAATATGCTAGAGCACTGATGTATCTGGAAGAATATGCATTAGAGAACCCGCGCAAGTTGCAAGAGTTGCTTCCCAAGTTTGGGAAGATCTACTCGTACCTGAAAGAGCCGGATGGCTTGAGAGGAGTGATAGCGGTGCATGAGAGAGAGCCAGCTCCCGAAGAGATGATTTTGTACCACACACTGACCGGGCACCTGCACGACGCGGCCACCTGCTACGAGAGCCTCGCTCAGCACAACAATGCCGCCGCCGACGAGTACCTCAAAGGAATGGTGCAGTGCTATCTGAGCATGGACCAGCCGTGCACGGCGCTCAAGATAGCTGAAGCTGTCATCTACAAAGATAAATGCAATATCGACCTGTACGGCGAACAGGCCGAAGCTGTGTGGAGTCTTGGCAGGATGGATCAATTGCAGCAAGTCCTCAAAACACCACCAAAAATGTATGAAAAAAGTTGGGGGATATCTATTGGTAAAGCGATTCTACATTTGCGCAACGAAGACAAACCTGCAATGACAGAACAGCTACATGCCATCAAGAAAAGTGTGATCCAGCAAGTGAGCACAGCCACGGTCACATGTGGAGGTTACAGGCAAGGCTACGACTACATTGTCAAACTACACATTCTCGATGAATTTGAAAAAATGGGCAATAGTTTGTTGGGTTTGTTAGCAGGAGAAAGCACCGCACACAAACTAGAGCAGTTCAAAGAGCTCATCTCGAATGAACTAGAACAACGACTGAAATTGTTGCAGCCAACTCATCATGTGCTGCAGCCCGTACTGTGTATGCGTCGAGTCGTGTTGGCTATAGCCAAAGACATGCTCGATCAAAAGCACCCTAGTGTAACTGAACACTTGGAACAAATAATCAGCAAATGCTGGCTGAAAAGTATTTCCCTGGCTAGAAAATCTTGTAATTTCCAACAGGCGTATTCGAACATCCTGACTGTTCAAAAGCTTAGTCCGAAGGCGTTGTTTATCGAGGAAGCCAAGCTGCACTGGGCCAAATCCGAATGTCAAACGGCAATCACAACTTTGCGCTGGGGAATTGAGAAGCACTTTCCCAACGCCGCCAACCTGACAGAATCGGAGAGAATGCTGTTGGCCAAAGCCAAACTACTTGTGGCCAAATACAACGATGCAAATATGAACATCGATTTAGAGTTGAATTTGAAGTGCTACAAGGAAGCAGTGGACGTGTGCAAGAAGTGGGAGAAGAGCTTGGTGTGTCTAGCTCAGTTCAAGTACCGCGTATTCAGAGAGAGCAAGCAGGACGACAACGTGTGGTCGAAGGCTGACCTTGACAGTCAGCTGCACATCATCAACTACTTTGGCAAGTCGCTGGAGTATGGCCGCAAGTACATCTTTCAGTCCATGCCGCGCATGCTTGAGATCTGGCTCGACTTTGGCACAATCGTTGCAAAGAACAGAAAATCGAAAAACCACAGAAACCTAGCTGATCAGGAAAACACATTGTCCATCATGATAAAAGTTATCGATGAGTTTCTCCGCAGACTTCCCAATTACACATTCATGACTGCTATGTCTCAGCTCATCTCCAGAATTTGTCATCCTCATCCAGCCTGTTTTGAACTGTTGACGAAGATTGTTGTCGAAATTATGAAAACGTATCCGCACCAGGTGTTATGGATGATCATGCACGTTAGTAAGGTGAGTAATATTTCCAAGATCCTTCCTAAAAATACATTTACTATTTTGATAATTCCATGATTTTATATTTTTATATCTTGTGGTTTTCTGTTGTACATTTCCACATCTACATGATTTATTTTTAGACTACACCTTTTCTAGGTATATGAAACTTATTGTTTTTAATATATTTTGTTATTTAATTATCAAGCATATAGGAAAATAGAGAAGATGTAACACCTCAAAAGTCTAATTGTTTTTTCTCGGGTTATCAGATTCAATGGTTTATTAGATTTAATAATTTTCCTAGAAACGGGGCGTATAAGTCTTTCAAAATGAATGCCATTCATATCTCTATCACGTTTCCCTTAATATTCAGTGTAATATTATAAATATAACGCCTCAACTGATACCAGGTTTTTCCATTATACAGTATTTTCATTCAACAAATTAAGAACATGCTCTGATTCTATGTATTCCTATGCTGTGTTTTAGCGTATTTCTTTAATGTGCCATCTTTTTTTGCAGTCGAATTACAGTGTGAGAGTAAAAAGATGTGAGACAATTTTCAACAGCATAAAAAATGATGAGTATCTTCCTACACTGATAAAACATTACAAACTGTTGATTGGAAAATTGGTGGAACTCAGCGAAAGGGGCGTTGACCAGGTAAAAATTAGCTTTATTATTGTTTATATATAATTTAATTGCTCAATTAATTGAGCTTACGCTATTTTTATCTGATGGCAACATTCATACTACTTCCCGAAGATAACTTTCTTAAATTATATCATGTAGGTAATGCATTCAGTTTTTATTTTTAGGTAGTAATTCAAAAACATTTTATTCCAAATTAATTCAACATTTTTAAAAACTTGATTTTCTTATTGCAGAGGACCAAGGTAACTTCCGTGAAGGTCTTAGTAAGCAGTCTACCTAAACTTTTCGAAACTTCTGGATTTAGTCAAATTCTGATGCCAGCTCAAAAGTTTCAAACGCTCTCTCTTCCGCGATCAGCCGATGACAACCATCACAATCCTTATCCGCAGTAAGTCAAATACCACAAATTACAATTTTTATTTCCTTACTGGTTGCATACACATTCACCCACTCCATACTACGTTACATAAGACCTTATGGTCTGTATGTCTTATTTTAATTGTGAGGAAGTTGGCTATTTATTTTAATAATGGTTGGTTCTTCAAAATCATTGTAATAGGGATTATTCGCCACAATATAAGTTTCATAGTGTAGCCACAGAATTAAAAATGGATTTCTTAATAGGTTCTTACTATATTTGAATAGGGACCGACACAAAGCTATTGACAGATTTAAATGACTATAACTTGAAACTTGAGACTATAAAGTCTCATTTTACACCCTGGAATCGAATACTAAAGTACTACTTTTCCTCCCATGGGACTAAAAATAATTCCCAGCGGGAAAAGTGATCACTTTTACTCCCAAGGGAGTAAAAATAAACCCATAAGATTAACATGGGAAGAAGTCCGACAACGCCGCGATTGAAGAATGAGGAATGTGGCAACACTGTCGTGGTCGGTAGAGGAAAAGTAAAAGAGCTCTATTTCGATCTTTGGAATATTTTAGCTCTAGGAAATAAGTAGCTCTATTTCGATTGTTAGGTTATGTTCAACCGTTGGTGGATATGAAAAAGTACACACCTCTAACGTCATCGGCATCTCTACGAGAGCGTTCATCTAAAGGTACGTTTTCGTTTATGCGAACTTTTCCGCAGTCGACGACGGCAAGCATTGTTGACATTCATATTGTCCAAATTTCAAGTGTGCTAAAACAGCTGATTAAATAACTTTTTCATTATTTGTCTTTATTAATAAAGAAATAAACATTTTCAATAATATCAAAATATTGCCATTTAAAAGTATAAAAAAGTATAAGCTCAACCTGCTCCATTAAAACATAATTTAACATAATCTTTTAAGTTATGTAGACAGATTGAAATCTACCCAATCTGAGATTCTCTCCCTGTCATGGTCGACGACGGCATTTACGCATAAACGAAAACCCACTTTAACAGAGACGACTGAGCGTGTCTGCACAGAAAACAAGATTGCAGGTTATGTTTTTTCTTGGTTAACTACTAAGATCTTCGAAATCCGCTACCGGTATTGTAGAAGTTATTTTCGTTTTTATAAAATGGAAAGTGAGAGTGATGTGGAGTTTGTTCTAACTCCGCCGAACATTCGACACGAAGCTGAAAATGTAACTGAAAATTTGCTTCCGGAAAAATCAAAGGAACTATACATCAAGCGATATGATTTATTCGTTGAATGGTGCAAGAAGAATTGTGGTGGAACAGTAAGAATTTCAGAAAACGTAATCCTTGTTTACCTCTCACAACAAGCACAGGTATGTAGCCCAAGTTATTTATGGACCATTTATTCAATGTTGAAAGCAACAATTATTGTGAAACACAACATAGACATCAGTAATTTTACGAAAGTGGGTGCTTTTCTGAAAAAGAAAAATGTAGGCTATCAACCTAAGAAGTCTAAAACATTCACCAAAGAGGAGGTAAATAAATTCCTGTTAAATGCTCCAGATGAACAATACTTATTGAAAAAAGTAGCCTTGATTTTTGGTATTTGTGGAGCTTGCCGAATGGGTGAATTGTGCAATATGACTGTTAGTGACATTGAGGACAAAGATTCAATTCTCATAGTTAATGTACCTGATTCTAAAACCAACAAGGGACGTGTTTTCACTGTGATCAATGGCACACAACGAGACATAGACTACTTATATTATTTCAGAAAGTATTTAAATTTAAGACCAAAGACAACAAAATCACCCCGGCTATTTTTAAGTTTTAAAAATGGGAGATGCTACAATCAAGCCATGGGGAAAAATTCCCTGGGAAAAATACCCATGAGTATTGCACAATACTTACAACTTCCCAATCCTAACTTGTATACTGGACACGCTCTAAGGCGGACTTCAGCTACTTTGCTGGTTAATGCTGGAGGAACAATGACCCAGCTTAAAAGACATGGCGGATGGAAGAGTACTACTGTCGCCGAAGGCTATATTGAAGAATTAATTGGAAATAAAATACAAACAGCAAACAGGATTTTGAACCAAACAACAAGCAACATTGATTTAAATCACACTTCATCTGGGCCTATGCCAGTGGCCACAACACACCAGCTTCAATCCAGTTCCAGCGATGTTGATGAAACTTCAACTAGGCCTATGCCAGTGGCTGCTACGCACCAGTTTCAATCCAGTTCCAGCGATGTTGATGAAACTTCAACTAGGCCTATGCCAGTGGCCACAACACACCAGTTTCAATCCAGTTCCAGCGATGTTGATGAAACTTCAACTAGGCCTATGCCAGTGGCCACAACACACCAGCTTCAATCCAGTTCCAGCGATGTTGATCACACTTCAACTAGGCCTATGCCAGTGGCTGCAACGCACCAGTTTCAATCCAGTTCTGTTCTATCAACCCCGAACACGGTCTTTAAAAATTGTGATGGGTGCACAATAACAATAAACAATTACTATCAGAAGTAGGCTTTTACACTATCAACAATCATCTCTATCAACAATCATCATCTATACTATAAACTATAAACTATCTATATATAATAGTTAATACGCGACATGGAATTTTGTGACTCATAAGGAAACTATAAACTATCAACTATCAACTATCACTAGCAACTATCAACAATTATTATCAGAGGTGAGCTAAATTTTGTTTTTAAAAAAATAGTGTGAAAGCGTGAAGATGTAGTAAAATTATTCATTGTTATAGGTATTGGTGTAGGTGGAGGAAAAATGTTGTGTGCATCACGGGACTAAAGTACTTATTCTCCCTCAGGGAAATTGTCGCCCTCGGCTACGCCATCGGGCGACAACAGTTTCCCTCAGGGAGAAAAAGTTGCACTTTAGTCCCTAGATGCACAAATAACTATTTCTGCATTTCTGATTTTGTTTAAAAGTCCAATTTCAGAAACGTCATAAGTAACAGATGGAGATGCTGTAAAGCGCTGCAAACAAAAGCCCAAAGCTGAATGGCACTCTCATCACCTAAAGCGTGATTCAGAATCACTTCCCTCAATTATGATGTTTTATGAAATTGGACGATTGAAGAAACTTGAAAATAATGTGAAAAATTAGATCTATGTTGAAAACTATTCAACAATTATTATTACTTTTTTATTATCACTCACTTAAAAATCACATAAATGTTGTATATATTGAAATAGGGTACCTAGATTTATTTTTATTTTTTATTTCTCTTCTATTATTTTTGAGACACTCTTTACCTGTATGATGAATGGTGTTATGCATGATATTAATTTCTAGTTTGTATTTTGTCGTATATTATGTGTTATAAAAATATTGAATAAGAACAAAAATGTTGATTATGAGCATGTTTTGATCTTAGAGCAATATTACATTCAATTAAATAACTTATCAACCATACTTGTTGTTATCATTGTTACTTTACATATTGTGACTATTAAACTATTGTTATTTATCAAATGTGTGGACTGTGTTGTATACTCTATTCATAGAGAATAAAATACTGATAGAAACAACTATGTTTGTGGCCAGAGTCAATTTGACAGAACTTGAATATACAACAGGCGTAATTATATTAATTTTGCACCAGTGCTATGTCATACTGAATACATTATGTAGCCTACTGTTCATAATGGAACGTGGAATTTACCTCGTTTTCACCATTACAATCGAAAATTTTTCGTTTTGATGACAATCCGTGAATATAGTTACCAAATCTCCGAATATTGAATGTAGTACCTAGAATTGGACATTTTATATAATTTTTTTAATATGCTGACCATTAGTATGAAGTTGATGTTATTTGGAGTATTCATAAACTAAAATGAATGAAATTGGTTTGATCGAAAGTGATGATGTAATTGGTAAATTTATGTAAAGTGGTGATTTTAACGTGTAGTTTTTAAAAATTTCAGCACACCGGTGTACATACGTTGTATCAAAGATGAGATGCAAATTTTGGTCTCGTTGCAACGTCCCAAGCGAATCGTCTTTCTCGGAAGTGATGGTTTGGAGTATCCAATGTTGCTCAAATCCAACGTAAGTTATTAGAATATCAACAAACAATTGTATACGTTTAAAATTATACAATGTTTTTCAATTTATTCAATACTAGCAGGTAACCCGTGCTTCGCAAGGGCTATTTTAAAACTTGATGTAATGAAATCCAGAAGAATTGAAAATAGGCCTATAAGAATCCTCGGTTGATTAAGAATTTATAAGCAGCATTTCAAGTAAATCAGTCCAGTAGTTCAGACGTGTTGATGCTTCAAACATAATTTCCCTATCCTCTACACGTGTATAGGTACGTCTTTAAGCCAGTTCTTTCCTCTATTATAGTATAGAAGATGATAGATAGATGGATATATCATCCATTTATCTATCATCTTCTATAGTATAATAAAGGAAATGAATCAGAATAAGTTTTGAAAGGTTTGAGATATCGATGTGCGGTTTTCACCATACCTTTTCTCTGGAAATCCTGTATCGGAATCATGTATCATATGACCACCTTTCAATTAAAAAAAGAAGTTGGATTCAAAATGGCGGAAAAAATTTGGGTGCGACGGAACACCTGTTTTTATCATTCGAAAAGTATCCCCAATCATACCTATCTTCTAATTTCCCTTTTAAGAGAAATATTCTGGTGCTTCTTTACAACAACTGAAAGCATGATAAATAATTGAAAACTTGAAAAACTGAAAACTTGATGTAATCAAATATTGAAGAATTTAAAATAGTTTATAACCATCCTCGGTTAAGCAAGAATCTATATGCAAAATTTCAAGTTGATCAGTCCAGTAGTTCAGACGTGATGATACGTCAAACATAATTTTCCTATAGCCTACCACTTTACACCTGTATACGTGTATAATCCAGTTCTTTCCTTTATTATAGTATAGAAGATAATAGATGGATGGATGATCATTGTTATTTTACTAAAAGATAGAATAAGTTGAATAGTTCCCTTTCAGAGGGAGTTTTGACAACCTACAAAACTCATTTTTCATTTGAAGATATAACGAAAAGGTGCATATTTATGACCTTATTTTTGTGCACAGCTTGCCAAAATACTTCTCATTCCAATATTAAAATTTTCGACTGACTGTACATATAGTCATTTATAGTCTATCAGGGCTCGAATAATTTTGAAATTTTAATTAAATAAAAATGGAAGAGAATAATTTATTCATGTAAATATCAACACCTTTATTCAAAGACATATTAACTGCATGCGTTTTCATATTGCCGATACAGCATTGATGAAACTGTAGACGATTATTTAGCACTTTGTCTCAAAAAGCTGTTCTTGCTGAAAAATTAATAATGCATGCCACGTGTAGGCCTAAACATTGCATCAGGAAAACTGAGTTTCAAAACTATGGGTCAGTTGCACGTACGTCTGTTAAATATGGACATTAACGCCGATTAACAAATCAGCTTTAGTTTTACGGATTCATTTCTGTTCCACAAAGATCGGTTAGTTTTTAATTCCGATTAAGTTTTCCGGTTAACTAACCAAGATTTTAACGGTTTCACAATCCGGCAACACTGTAATTCATCCGACAGTGATGTTATTAAAATTATTAATCTAAACAAATGGCAAAAAGTGTGGTTATGTTATTGAAGAATATCGAAAACTAACCTCAAAAATTAGAATCTAATTTTGAATGCTAATATCAGCTAAATACTCTTTTCTATTTTATTAATGGATGAAATTCATTCATATATATATATATATATATATATATATATATATATATAATATATATATATATATATATATACATATATATGTATGTATAAATTTAGCTCATACATTGAATTCTGTAGTTTTTCTACCAAAAACTAATTTTGGAAGACAGCTATCAGTAGGTACCCAATCGGCGTTAGTTGGATTTAATTCCCTGTGAATGGTCTGTTAAATTTTTTTTATGTCGATTTGGCATTATCTCTTGAAAATTCTTTTTTGTGCAACCAAAATGCTTCAGTTAGCGTTAATCTCAATTGAAGTATAGCATTTTATCGCGATTAAACGTTAACCGGAATACGTGCAACTGGGGGAAAGTTTTTTCTAAACAGATGTTTTTGAGATGAATTTATTTGATGCAGCTGTTTCACATTCACCATACAGAGTTTACAGAATTTACAGAGTTTGTGAAAATGAAAATATTTATTAATTATCAAAATAATACTATTATTATAATATTATAAAATAAAAATATTATTAAAAATATTTATCAACTATCAAAACAATATTATTGAGGTTAAGTGGTATCAGGTAGAAAGCAATAATAGAAACAGATGTTCCTTTTTTAATTCCGACCATATGATTTGGTGATTTTTTTATGAAATCGTACTACCATTAATAAAGTTTGAATATTAATTCTGAAAAATCTAGAAGGAAAATTAAAATTTGGGCTTCCAGGTGCACGAGATTGATATTTTTAGAATCTATGTGCAAAATTTGGAGATTTAAATCATTCCCGTTTTTCCGGTATGCAATCCACAAGTTGACATGTTTTGATGTGAACAAACGAACACACGAACAATCACAACCCTACTCTCTTATTATAATTATTTATAGACTAGCAGGAAACCTGTGCTCCGCAAGGGACTGTTTTTTAACTTGACAACTGAAAACTTGACGTAATGAAATCTTGAAGAATTGAAAATAGGCCTATAACCATCATCGTATAATTAAGAATCTATATGCGTTTAATTAAGAATCTAACCTTTTAATCTAAAATTTCAAGTCAATCAGCCCAGTAGTTCAGACGTGATGATGCGTCAAACATAATTTTCCTATCCCGTACATGTATAAGCCAGTTCTTTTCCTTTATTATAGTATAGATTATTGAACTGTACCTCGTATTGAACTGTTTTTATTTCAACATCTCATTGCAAAATTCCAGGAAGTTCATAATTCATAAGTTTTTTATTGGAATTCCCTTTAATTCTGTCCAATCAACACATTAATAAGATACTTTATTTATTTTATATTGATGCTATATTATAGTGGTTGACTGATAAGAAGAATTTCATTTTGTAGGATGATTTGCGAATAGACTCTCGCATGATGGAGTTCAGTAAGATAATGAATATGTACCTGCAAAGAACGCCTGAAGCTAGGGATCGCCGTCTCCATATCAATACTTACGTAAGTCATTTATCAAAAACCTATTTTGGATTTTAAAATGAAATATTCTACTAATTGATTGTTTTTCATTGGAAAAGTGTGATTTCACGAGTGGTGGTTGGTCTCTTCATTTGTTTTCTCATTGTCTCCAATTTGCAGTCTTTATCTTAATTTTCTTGCTCTTATCATATCATAAATTATTGAAATGAATATCCATAGATTGATCTTTTAAATTAAACACTTTTTTTAGTTGTTCTCATGAAACTGTTTGCTGTTGGTATTTTCAAAACAGGATTGTTCGTTTATTATTTATTTGTTGTATTCTGTATCTCCAAATCCTAAATATAATTTATGAGTTGAAAAATCGCTTACCGGTAGTTTAGAACTCACCCAAAGCCATGGTACTCTCATCTCTCATCATCATCCGACACGCACAAGCCTGGAGTTCATTTGAGCATCACACTCAGTAGAAAATCTCACTTCAGCATTATGTTGTTAGTACGAGTGGTATTTTAACTGAGATATAAAAGTGACTAATATATAAATGTTTAATTTTAGAATGTAGCACCACTCAGTGAAAAAAGTGGACTGATCGAGTGGGTCGGCAACTTGGTGTGTCTTCGATATGTCATCCTCAAACTCTTGAAGCAGAAAGGAATCCCCAGAATCGACAGAGATAAAATGACATGGGGTGAGTACAACTTTATTGGCTTGGCTTGATAGAAATCAATTTCCTGTATTTTGTCAGTCTTATTTCCAATTTATTGACCGAGCGAAGTGAGGTCTAAGATTCAAGTCGACGGTTTGGCATTTCTCTTAATGTTTATATGTTGCGCATTTACGGCGAAACGCGGTAATAAATTTCATGAAATTTGACAGGTATGTTTCTTTTTAAATTTCGCGTCCACGTATATACAAGGTTTTTGGAAATTTCGCATTTCAAGGATAATATAAAAGGAAAAAAGGAGCCTCCTCCATTCGCCAATATTAGAGTAAAAATCAGACTAAAGAATAATTCTTTCGCTGATTTATGATGAATAATTATTATTCATCATAAATCAGCTGTCGAGTTGATTATAAATTGCATGCCATGAAGCATGCAATTCAATATCTCAATGTAACTTGGTAAAAAATCAGCTGCTGTGTAGAATATAAATTGCATGCCTCATTGAATGCAATTTTTATGCACCATTAAATATGAACTATTGATTGCGTGCAATAACGCATGCAATTAATAACTAAAATAACATAGTATTGTCTCTCGAACTTTCTCTGCTTTAAACTCGGGCTGTCCTGTTGCCAGTATGTCTTGAAGGAGATTAGCTTTTGATGTTAGCATTTTTTACACCAACCCCAACAGCCATTAGCCTTTTTCACACCGATATCTCGCCGACACGACATAAAGACAGGATTTACTCTGATGGACAGTATAAGAGGAGGCTGCGGTTTATAACCGCGCGAGGTCTACTGTTCACAGAACTACTAGTTCAAACTGATAATAGAAACTAAGTTTTGTTTTATATCTTAGTAATTATACAGGAAATGTCAATTATGAGAACCCAAACAATATATCGTTAATGGAATTGGCTTCATTGATAACCTATTTACTATTGTTTTCCACTAACAAACTATTTTTGGTAAATAAAAAATAGCATATAATTTTAGCAATCTTCCAATACAGTATTTCAAGTCTTGCTACTTAGCTTTATTTGAATACATATAATTCACGTAATTTCACTTCAAGTCTACAGAAAGCCTCGAAACCGTGTTGTACTTGGTGAACCTACTATAGATTTTAGTAATAAACTTGCAACTCTTGGAAAAATAATTTTTAGATCTTGTGGACAGGGTTCTATATTTTATGTGACCGTCTCTATAATTTTTACAGAAAAATCTGACCCCCTCGCTAAAAAACGTCAGATCTTTTTGGAAAAGCAACTTCCTCGGCATCCTCCGGTATTGAGAGAATGGTTTCTACAAGAATTTCCTCATCCCAATTCATGGTAAGTTGACACTCAGTCCAAGTAGTCGTCTCTATTTTAACCATCAAGGTTCAAGTATAACCGTAATTTTTAAAAGAAATCGATCAATGCAGTTTTTAGATTCCAATTAAAATTAACTTTTCTAATGAATTGAGTATCAACATGATTACAATAACTGGTGGAAATGAATATATATTTATCACACTTGTAGAATTATTGATAGGCCTATATGCAATAAGCTTATTTTTCATGAAGATACAGGCTTAATTGACCGAAGCGAAGCTGAGGTCTTAGTTTCGACTCGATCGGCTTTTGTCTGTTTGTTTGTACCGCAGTTACAGTCGCAGTTATTGTCAGATTTGAATGAAATTTGGTATGCAAGCTCTTTGAAACAAGGCGCAGAAACGTATGTGTAACGATTATTGGTAAGACCTCCGGTTTTTTTGTAATTGAAAAAACCGCAGACCAACCTCCAACCTGGAAGTATCATGATACAGTAATTCATGTTCCTACTTTTTCGCCTTCAGTGTCACCAGCCCATGGTGACCGAGAGAGCTGGAGCGTTGTATCTCACACTGTGGGACCCAGGTTCAAATCTCGTTCCGACCAGATTTTTTTTGCAGATGAGAGACATTATTTTATAAGTCCGGTGTCCCTGGAAACAATGGGTCATATGAATAAAGTTGAGTATATGCTTATACTTCTAAAATATGGAGCATTTGCTTCATTTTCTATGAATAAAAGTGAGCAAAACCTTTTGCTCATGCTCATCAAAAAAATAGTTTGAGCATTTGCTCAAAAGTAAAAGCTAATACTCAAAATTGTATGAATAAACTAGAGCATTTGCTCAACTTTTGAAGCAAATGCTTCAAAAAAGGTGAGTCTAGTCTAGAGCAGCTTATTACCTTTTGCTCATAGTAAAATGGCTCAACTAATTCGTATGAGGAAGAGGAAACTATACCAGATACGATCACAACCAATAGTTGAGAACTATAAAACTCTTTTTAGATTCAACCATGATATATATCACCATTATTCCTACAAAAGAATAAATACCGTACAAAAGATATAAAGATGCCATCACAAAATAGGAAATAGGCAATTAAGAAGATGAGAGTGTAGACGATTATCAGAAGGCTATTGATATTATAAGAATATGCTGAGGATTATTATAGAGATGACATTTTTTCACGCTATTATTTCAAAATTCTAAACTCAACTAACCTAAAACTCTATTCATAAATAGAAAACAGAGCAGACGACGCAAACACAAGCGGTGCCCCCTACTTGCATATTTAGCGCTTCCGTGAGCTATAAAAACAAAGTAAGGCTACAAAAGCGAATCAGCTTATGAAAAATCTTCAAAATACTTGAGCATTTGCTCCAGAGTTCAGGAGCATAAGATAAGAGTATAAGGTAAAGCTTATTCATATAAAAATGAGCAAATGCTTTTGCTTTTACCTTTTGCTCATGAGCAAAACCTTATGCTCAATGCTCTTGCTCATGAACATTTGCTCTGGTTTTATTCATATGGGCCATTGTCTCTAGCTAGTACTTTCAGTGGATAAAATAATAGATTACATGGATAAATCTCCACAAAATACTGTACTTTCTTAATAGCCCTTCTAATTAGTTTGAAACTTGTAGGCTATTCATGAGCGAGGTCTACTGTTCGCAGAACTACTAGTAAAAATAAATAGGTTTTCGCATGTACTTGTGATGTGAAAGAATATTCCCACATAGCTGGTGCAACTTGCTAGCGTGAATGATTGTACAGGTTCACTATTCGTGAATCTATTTGACTGACCATTTCAATCAATTTTGAATTTCAGAGAGAATAATTGAAAGTTGGAAAAATATACAGTGTTATTTAATTATATTTAGTGAAGTGGTTTATTTACTCTAACAGGTTGTATGCACTATTGGAGTTGTTTACAGAGGCAAACAACCTGGAGTAATATTATTATTATTATATTATTATTATTATCATTATTATTGTTATTATTATTATTATTATTATTGTCATTTGTTACGTGAAGCCACAAATCTGAGCAGAGCTCAAGTGGCATGTAACATGTCATGAACATTTTTCTATGCAAGTGTATGCATCTGTATCAACTCAAAGTATGAAGGCACCATTCCTCCATTGTATAGGGACACGCTTCCACAAGTACATTAGTAATTGAAGACAAGAAAAGCCCATGACTACCACATAACCGTATTCTTTCAGGTAGACAATTGAAAAGCTTCAGTCCCGAATAATATGGTCCTTTTTCCAAAAGTGTCAGTCTGTGAGCGGGGTACTGATATACAGCTGAACTCTTTGCTCTTGACAAGCCATGGCAAACTACATTTCCTTCAAATCTCTCTGAATTTCTAAAGACAAAATTTACAGTCTCAAAGAAGTGCAATGCTGGGACCGTGAGAAACCTGTATTTTCTAAAAATGGGCCTACATGAATTGGATGGCCGCAAGCCCTCCAAAACACGAACAGCTTTCTTTTGCATCTCAAATATTTTATATAAATTATTTTCACTATTCCCCCAACTATTCAACATTCAACTTTTGTCTTCAACTTAGAAGCTCTTCATAAGCTTACAACCTCCTCCAACATTCTGCCCACCCTATTCTCTCTGTACCATCCAGTGTACTAAAAATTAATATTTCATCATGCTATTGTATTAGTTTGGTCAGACATCAAAGCTGAAAAATCAATTTTCATTTTCATTTATTCATTCATACAATAAGTACATCATCAAAATGATGAGGAGAGAAAAATAGGGAAACCTTTTGCTATTCCTTAGAGGCTTTGAGGCCGATTCTTTAGAGCAATGCTCTTGTCATTATTGTACAACTTAAACATTTTGAACCCATTTTTGCGATGAATTTAAAGTAATGGAAATATTTTTCAAAGTTTTTTTTTAAAACATTGAAAGGTACACGAAAACAAATCATAGTTTTTCAATAGTTATTGCATACCAATTATTAGCAATTCAAAGCAATAAGGTGATGAGAACTGTTCAGATATCTGCCTTTGGCAGAGAAGATGAAAGTTATATGTAGGCAAGAGTCCATACAATCAAGGTCACATTAGTGACCCTGGACCGATTTACCCCATCCACAGCATGAAGATGCTACTATGCATACCAGTAATATTTTATCATCCATGTGAGTTGTATCCAGCTATTTGAGACAACTAGACAGCACGCCGTAATTTGATAATTAGGAATACAGCAGTAACGTTTGTGCAGTAGGCTTATTGCAACTTGGTCCGCTCCCGCATCGAAAATCTAGGGATATTATTATTAGACCTACATCTGTAGGTAATGTCATAGATACTATCAACTACAGGTGTGATACCAAGGAAATTAACGTAGCTGAGAAAAAGAGGTTGAGACTGTGCTGTGTGTGAGTGCAGAAAGTAATGAGAAACAGTGATGTGTGATTTCATAACCTAAAATTGAACAACATTAACCTTTTATTAAAATTTTGGAAAGAAGTGGTACAACCTCAGACTAGTTTTTCCTCCATGGTCATAATTATTTTATGATTATAGTGTTTTGTTCAATAAATGAATAAATAAATACATACTGTGCTCAACATCGAAAGTTACATGTTCCCTCAATATTCCAAAATAGAATGGGTGTCATTCTGCTAAATTAACAAATACCTCCTTATTATTATCATCTATTTGGATAAAATTGATATCACAATGAGTTACCGATTATCAATATAACGATTATTATTAATTCTGTATCCAAGCCTCAACATTACAAAATTATTATTTTAGTAACTTTGAAAATCAATAAAAATGAAACGGTTGAAGTTGTTTGTTTGTGTTGTAGGTATGAAGCGCGATCGGCATTTGTGCGCTCGTCGGCGGTGATGTCGATGGTGGGATACATGGTGGGGCTGGGCGACCGCCACGGAGAGAACATCCTCCTCGACTCCATCACCGGAGGGGTCACTCATGTCGATTTCAGCTGCCTCTTCAACAAGGTACCACTACCACTTGAGACGTTTTCAATTTTACAATATCCAATTCATGTAATGTGATTTAATGATGTGTGATGTACAATTCTGGGTATTACACTGTTGAATATAGGATATAAGATTTTCTCCAATATTTTATATGGAAAACCAAGGCCATACACAGACAAGACAGTGGGCGGGTACCAAGCAGGATTCCGGGAGGGTTGCTCCACTATAGACCAAATATACATACTCCGTCAAATCCTGGAAAAAACATTGAAATTTGATATAACAACCCATCACTTATTCATAGATTTTAAAGCAGCCTATGATTGTATCATTAGAAGCAAATTGTTTGAGGCTATGATGGAGATGAATATTCCAAATTGTAAGCTTGCGAGACTAGTCCAGATGACCATGAAGAAGGTTGTTTCCTGCGTCAGAATACAGAACAACTCTTCAGAGAATTTTGAAGTGCACAATGGAGTAAGACAGGGAGATGCCCTATCATGCCTGCTTTTCAATTTGGCCCTAGAAAAAGTGGTCAGAGACTCCCAAATTAGCACTAGAGGTAATATCTACATCCGACTCACCCAGATTCTAGCTTATGCAGACAGACGATGTAGATATTGTTAGCAGGTCTACATCATCTATGAAGGTCGCTTATGGAAGGCTTGAGGAGGCTGCAAAAAGAATAGGTCTTGTCATTAATGAGAAGAAATCCAAAGTGATGGTGGCTGGTGGCTCGGGGGCATTAGGCACGCATGAACGGGAAGCACTCATTGAAATTAATGGAAAGCATTTTGAGATTGTGGAAGAGTTTATATATCTAGGATCTTCTACAAATGCCAAAAATGATACAAGCAAAGAGGTGAGGAGAAGAGCTAGCAAATAGATGCTATTTTGCCATGTACAATATTTTGAAGAGCCAAACTCTGAGTAGAAAGACCAAGCTGATGCTCTACCGGACTATCATTTTGCCTGCTCTGTTATACGGTAGCGAGACATGGGCGAACACACTAGCAGACGAAGAAATGCTTGGCGTGTTTGAGAGGAAAATCCTGAGGAGGATCTTTGGGGGTGTACAGGAATCGGGAGCCTGGCGCCGGCGACACAATGAAGAGTTGTACAGGTTGTACCAGCACGCAGATGTGGTAACCTTGATGCGAGTACGCAGGCTAAGATGGGCAGGGCACCTGATGAGAGCTGACGACGCATACCCGCCAAAGATGGTTATGGAAGGAAGACTGTACGGTCGGAGAAAGAGAGGACGTCCAAAAACTAGATGGATGGATGTGGTGAATAATGACGCCTCAGTGATAGGTGTGCGGAGATGGAGAAGTGCAGCGTTGGACAGGGATGCTTGGTGGCAGAAGTTGAGAGAGGCTGTGACCCGCACTGGGTTGTAAAGCCAAAGAAGAAGAAGATGTACAATTCTGCATGCATTGTGCATGTGTGATGTACAAGTGTGTGAATTTGATGAATGAAGAATTGATAAAATGAAATGCCACGAGAGCCAACCTGAGAAGCCTTTGTTAGAAAAAACTTCTTTTCCTTCTGTGATTGGATCATGGCCTTTGAGCAACCGGGCCCTTGTATTTTGTTGTTAAAAGGAAACTAATTCAAATCCTTTTTCCTCCACCTACTGGCTAAAGTACTTACTTTACTCCCTGAAACATAATACTAAAGTGTCACTTTTTCGCTCTCGGTAGTAAAAAACAGAAAAACTCCCTAGGGAGTAAAAGTGACTCCATTTAAATAACATGGGAAGCATCTCTATTTTAAAAACTTACATTATAATAGGTTAGAAGGTCTACGCTCAGATGAGAAAGCATAAAGAGGTGTCTGTCATTGAGTCAACTGAATTCAATACCACAACCAGAAATTTGATCAACTCATGAAATATATGTTTGTATGATATTATATTCTTAATATTAGTAGACGATAAAAATTTATACAATTTATCGTCTGAAAATTTATACAATTTTTAAAATATCTTATTCTATTCAAAATACCAGCCAACAAATATTTTTGATCTGCAATTCAAATCTGAACCGCGTGATCTGGAGTCAGCCATTTTTGGTAGACACCCAGCTGATATAATTGTTACAACTTTTGCCGATAGATAGCGCAATCGGCAGTGCCAATCAGACGGCCGGTTTTTAGGTTTTAGATTTTAGGTTATGATGTTAGGAAACATTGTCACCAATACGTAAGTTATTAAAATGATTTTATTTGCAGTTTCTATAAAAAAATGTAGATGGAGGAAAAATGTTGTGTACATCACGAGTGAAAAATACTTTTTCTCCCTCAGGAAAATTGTTGCCCTCGGCTTTGCCTCGGGCTTCAAACTTTCCCCTCAGGGAGAAAAAGTCGTACTTTTCACTCTAGATATACAAATAACTATTAAAATGTCATAGTGTTAGTGATTTTTGTGACTTGAAATTTTTCATGTTTTTCCATATTTTTTCATTTATAGATGGATATTGGAGTATCATACTTATTTTTTTATATCTATAATTAACCCATATTCCAAATTTGTAGTGTTTAAAAATATTTTTTATTTAATTTTTTTTATTAAAAAGTGTGACAAATTTGATAAAATCGTTCCTATGACATCCTAAATTCGAAAAGAGAATTCTCTCAGTGAATGGAAAACACAACACACAAAAATACAATATACAATAAAATAATCAAAATAACAGTAACAATAAATATAGCTCAATTATTATGCTTTTCCAAATAAATATAACACAATAAAAAAATAAGACAAAATTTCTAAGATGAATAAATTGCTACAATATAAAGTCAGTTACAAAACCATTATCACAATTCATACATACAAAAATCAATTTCATAAAATTCAGCCACTTTATAAATTCATTCTTGATGCAGGATAAATTTAAGTTTTTTTGAAACTTACAAGAAAGGCTTCTAATAGATAATGTCAAGAAATTATACAATTTTACTCCTGTAAACATGCAGCTTTTTTGAGATCGTGAATACTTGAGGTATTCAGTTCTTATGTCATTTCTGTGCCACCTGTTATGATTATGTACTTGAATGTTGGTAGCCAACTCCATTTTATACTGATGTAAATAGAGAAGCAGACTCATCACATAGACGGACGGCAGAGTCAACAGTTAATCTGAGCTTAATAAACATTTAACAAAACATCAACATCAACAGCTCCACGCAATCTTCTTACCACATAAAGGCCTTTAGATAGTTTCTTACTTAGAGACTCTATGTGCGAGAACCAATTCAGTGTATTATCAATATATATAACACCATGAATGCCTAGGAACTTTAGTGATTCAATACTGCTTGTTAACCTATTATTATAGCTTAAACTAATATACCGGGTGATTACAAATGAAATAGACAGTTTGAATAGCTTGTAGAGAATTTATTATTTAAAAGTTTAGATCATTACTTACATGATTACATAGAAGAATTCTTGAAGTTTTTATTGAAAATTTACAGATGTTCAATGTGTACACCATTTGCAACACGACAGATATCAACACGGTAGTCAAATTCTGACCACACACGACTAAGCATCTCACGGTTAACTGTAGCAAGAGCATTTGTGATTCGTTGTTTAAGATCATCGATATCAACAGGAAGCGGTGGTACGAAAACTCTGTCTTTTACATAGCCCCACAAGAAAAAGTCGCAGGGCGTTAGGTCCGGACTAAGAGGTGGCCACGGCTGAAACACAACGTTTTCCTCACTTGCACGGCCGATCCATCGTCTAGGAAGATGTTCATCCAGATACCCTCTGACGTCTGAGTACCAGTGAGGCGGAGCTCCATCTTGTACAAAAATGAAGTTACATCTATCTTCATGGAGTTGAGGCATTAACCATTCGGTTAACATGTCCAGATAAATTCTTCCGGTTACTGATGGTTCTTGCCATCAATACCACTATTCATTATACAGAAAATGATCATAAAAACCATATTAAATAAACCCATATTGTTCCCCTCAAAAATTGCATTCAGTGAATTGAGAGTCATGTCAATCCGTCAACTCTATGTGCTTAGCATATTTAAATATTTCAATAAACATAGAAGCTCATTTTCAAGAATCAATGTAACTCATAGAACAAGATACAATCTACATAGATATGTTACTTATGATTCGAATTTAACGGTCATTCGTAAGCAGCTGGTATACATCGCTCCAAAGATTGTAAACTGCATCCCGAACGAGCTCATCGATGTACCTATTAAGTCTGTACCAATAAATATTAAAAACTGGATACTTCACAACTATTATTTCCATCTTAATATTTTATGAGTTCAAAATTTTTTCAGCTTTTCATTGTTGTCTGGATTAATTCACAATTAATAGCATTTATTTTAAATATACTTACCATTGTTTGAATAAAAATATTCCATTTTAAATTATTAGCTTAAGATTTAGAAACAGTTACGGTAAGTCTCTACTCCTACTGGCGAACAAGTGTTTCACTTATGCCAGTAGTTCTTCACCTCCAGCCGTATTTTACAGATAGATGATATAGATATTTAGAATAATAATTATTGTTTTTTTTCTGATTGTCACATCTTTGTAAAGTTTTTGTGTTTTGGTGAAATAAATTGAATTGAATTGAATTGGAAGAAGAAAGGCCCGTAAACCTTTTCACAAGATAAAGCGCAAAACACATTCACTTTAGGAGAATCGCGTATATGCTGTACAGTCTCTCTTGGGTTTTCTGTTCCCCATACTCGTACATTATGTCTGTTAACTTTTCCACTAATGTGAAAAGTACATTCATCACTGAAAATTAGGCGATTAAACAATGTGTCGTTATTTTCAAGACAATGTTGCATCTCTTGACAAAAATTTTTACGTACAACTTTATCATTGTCATTTAAACTTTGTACTAACTGCATTTTATAAGGTGTCATTTTCAAACGTTTCCGCAGAATTTTCCACACAGTAGGTTGAAGAATTTGCAATTCTAAACTTGCTGATCTAGTCGATTTTCCTGGACTTCGTACAAAAACATCACGAACACTATCAATTTTTTCTTCTGTAACAGAAGGTCTTCCAGTACTCTTCTTCTTACACACACATCCACTGCTTTCAAAACGTTCATACCAGTCATAAATTGATTGCCTTGTTGGTGGTGGTTTACCGTATTTTGTTCTGAAATGACGCTACACAACAGTAACAGAGTTTGTTTTGGCTAATTCAAAAACACAATAAGCTTTCTCCACTTGAGTAGCGGCCATATTGCTAAACTAAACTGGCTGTTGTAACACGGAGCAGCCAACAATAGCCAGCAACAGTTCTACCAACATAAACTTTAAGAAATTCCCTACAAACCTATATCACTTACTATGTTGAAATACACCAGTTTAATTTTGTACAGGCTATTGAAGTTGTCTATTTCATTTGTAATCACGCGGTAGTCCAGTCAAGGAAGGGTTATAGAGGGAAAAGTTTGGAATACAATTTTTGACCCTGCAGTTCTGTTTAGAGTAGTGAGGAGGTAAACATATCAAAAGTCCGAACCCCTACCCCTTGTGCTAAAGTGGTGGGGGTACTTCAAAGGTACCATTTTTTGGCTTCTCGCATATAACTCGAAAATTATGCATCTTACGCACATTACAGTTCTATACAAAATTGAAGCTTACGTAAATTCCTACAATATTCATCCCACAACTTTTTCTATATCTCCTATGGTTTTCGAGATATCCGCTCTTGAAGGTGTTACATTTTGAAAAAACCACGTTTCCAATTTTTTGCACTTATAACTTCTTAAGAATCGATGGAAAAAATCTATGCTAATTATAAGCTTATAAAGCATCAAATTCTCTTCAATTTGATGTATAATTTAACACTTTTACGCATTTCCCTACGACTGTTGCAGCAGCTTTAGTGTTGAGTGTGAAATCTTCAGTTTTGGAACAATTGACAAAGGAATGTGGAAGGAGTGTTTTCAGCACAATTTTTGACTTTGCAGCTTTGTTGGGACTAGTCAGGAGGAGAAAATATCAAAAGTCCCTATCACTACCCCATGTGCTAAAGTGATGAGGGGGGTTTATATTATAATCATGTTGCATTTTTCATTTTTTATCTTTTTGCTTCCACGGTTATATCTTGTGAACAATATGTTAAACCATCATGACTAATTATTCAAAAATTAAGTTTGATAAATTCTCGTTCAATTTTCGTTCTATAAAGTTTTGTGATATTTCCAACAGTTTTCGAGATATCCGCTCTTGAAAGTGTGGAATTGTCGAAATAACTGGTTTCTATCCATTTTCTTTGCTCTTTCAGGGCTTATAACTCTCCAACAATGCATTGTAAAAATTAATGCTCATTGTAGGTTTGTAGAGCATTGAATTATCTTCAATTTTATGTACTTTTTCACTATTCCAAGATCTCCTTTCATTGTTATAGCAATATTAAAGCTGCTTAAAGATGACAATTTTTACAGTGTTGCCAACTTATTGGTCTTGAAATTCAATTAATTAGAGGTAGCTGCGATTTAGGAACGTGGTTTTATTAATATGAATCAAACATTTTTAGATGTGAAGATGACATATTTTTACAGTGTTGCCATCTGATTGGTGTTAGAGGTGGCTGTGATGAATGATGTTTGTGTGATGTTTGACAGGGTGACCGGATGGAGATCCCGGAAGTGGTGCCATTCCGACTGACGCACAACATGGTGTGGGCGATGGGCCCGACCGGCTACGAGGGCATGTTCGTCGAGGCCTGCGAGATCACAGTGCGTCTCATGCGCGCGCACATCGAACAGCTGCTCTCGGTCGTGCGACCCTTCATCTACGACCCACTGCTCGAGTGGAACCGCAACTGCAAACGCGACGAGTACACCGAGATGACCAACCAATGTGTAAGTCTATCTATTTATATTCTAAACAAACCTAGATTGTACCCAATCGAGATGGGTTTTAGTGACTTTGATGTAATGACAATACGCCAATTATATAAAAAAAACGTCATTGAATACCGTATTTGATAAAATATAAATTCCTATTTTCCACGCACTTGAAACTCAATTGTCAATAATTATCATTTGAGGCCCACTGCAAACAGATATATCATATATCACACTATTGAATGTTTAAGATCGTCAATTGTTGTAGAGTTATAGATCCCGAAACATGGCCGCCTCACTTGAGTCTCCCACTAAGTGCTAGTTGCATAGAGTTATTCTTTTTTGCAAGCATAAGGCAATAGTTCAGCATGAATCTGGCGAAGAATTATCCAATTCAACGCAGGAAACGCTGTGATTGATGATTTATTGTGAGTGAATTGTATGTAAAAATTAAAGAAGTTAGTTGAACTTGACTTTTGTAATGGTTGTGATGTATGGCAGGCAACTCGGCCTCACAGTGCTCATGCAACGAAACGGTTTCTCCAGCAAATCAAATGGGATAATCTCGATCATCCATCACACAAACCTAACTTGGCCACTAGTAACTGTAATACATTTTCCCCAAACAAATGACATGACTTTGAGGGCAAACCTTCCAAAGTAACGAGGAGCTCCAAAACAACGTCATAGCCTATTAAACTTATTTGGTGACAGCATTTTATGAAGAGAGTTTTGGTTGGCTGGTCGGTCCACTGGTATAATAAATGCTTCATCCTTCACGGCAATTATGTTGGAGAATAATCATAAGCGTAAATAACTTGTAGTGAAAAAATTATTCTTCTATATAAATCTATCTTTTATTTATGGCCAATCGGATATTGAAAAAATGACCCTCGTAATTTGAATGATGTAGAGCTTAAAGTTGTAGTTCTGAGAATCAAACTAATACGTGTTTTGTATTAATCTTGTTCATTGAACATGTTTGCCTGTTTCAGGGTCGAGAAAATACACTGAACATCCAGCATCGACTGCTCGGCCATGTGAGGAACAATGACAAAGTATTCACCGAGCGTGTTCTATCGGTCGAGGGCCAAACTCAGATGCTGATTGCCGAGGCAACCAGCATTGACAATCTCTGTCAAATGTTCATTGGCTGGGGGGCTTACCTGTGAACATCATTTTAAATTATGCCGCAAAAATAAGTTACCCTTCCCAATGGCTAAATTACTATACTCTTAATAAATCAATGAATAAATAAGTTATGAATAAGCGACTTGCACAAAATATTCGTGTTATACCAAATTGTGCGAAATTTCATGCAGTTCCATAAATGACTGGAAATATTCAATTTGACATCACAGTCAATGCAGAGTTGCCAGTATTAATATATCCAGTCATATGAGCTAGCATGAAAAGATTGTAATTTCACTTTTTTAGTGAAATTACATGTATTTGACTTAATTTGGCATCAGGCATCACAAATTATATTGTCGGATTTCGTCCAAGTCTCAACTTATTTTGTTCAGAGTATAGCTGTCATTAGGGGTTCATATGCTAACATCCAACGAATCAGTACGAATAATACTAGTTATACTTTAAAAATAAAATTGTAACTATAAATTAATGACAAAGTTCCAAATAGGGTTAGGTCTTTACTTTCTACTAAGGACATTAATTTCCAGTTACCAGAATAGTTAAGAAAATAATTAAAATTTAGTGATATTAAAGTATTTTTAAGAATCTCAAAATTAGCATTATTCACGATCTAGTGACTGGAAAATGGATTTTAATTTCATATAATAAGCAATAAAGTGAGTAAACTTGTATGGCTTTTTGTTCATGGGGATTCCCTTGCAAGAAGGTCCCACCTCGCCTAAATATAAGCCGTTAATGGTCCTTACGATTGTTATACTCTAGCCGGGACTAACAGTTCAACGTGCTCATTCGATTATACGGGAGACGGAAGTGACCTGGCTAGCTAAAAACTTTTGCTCAAGCAGTAAATTATTTATAAGTAGTCAAATTATCGTTTAAGAAAATGTGCCTTATTTTTAGACCAACTAACTGACAGTCGAAAACCGGAACAGTTGCTTCCGACTTGTGTGTGCACTTGCAGGTCAGCTGTTACCATATTTAAACGTATAGAATAGCTATTTATGTATTAAGAGCGTAATGCGCGACTTTATCGCTCGCGCAAAACAGTTATCACGCGATGCGAAGCGGAGATAATTTTGCAAGAGCGATAAAGAAGCATTACGCGCGAATTACTTACAAAATTTTTTCTACAACTGCACAAACCTGTTAAATCACTTATATCTGGCGGAGTTTATAATAATTCGTCTACACTGATATCCATCATGGCTGTAGAATCGGTACAATTACCGACTTTTTAGGTTAAGATCTGACCGAGAGTGGTTTGTCTTTTGGCGAGCTGCTTATCATCAGCTGATTAGCGAGCGTAAACAAACTCTTCTGTCCATGCACAAATGATTTGCGAGCGTAAAGAAAATCTACTGCGCATGCGCAGATGGTTAGCGAGCGAAAAAGTAGATTCTCCTCAGAAATAAGCTTTTTTACGAGGAGAATTGAGTATGTAAATTCTTTCTTTACGCGCAGTTGTAGAAAACAAATTTCTGGTTGTCTTGATAAACCTCCAGTCTTTTTATTCAACATTCATTATCCTTGTATCCTTATAAGACTGATTTAAAAATAATTTTGTAGGTTGCATTTTTTAATTATTGAGTTACCATTGTTTGTGGATAGCAATGATTAGTTATTGTTATTTTATATTAAAATTTTAATTTTAGATGATTTTGCAACTAGCTAAAGGGAAAATCTGTTTCACTTTAACTTGATATGCAGTAAAATTATAATTCGATGATATGTGCCTTATCTATAATACGGGTCCTAATATTAACATTATGTGCCTTGACATTAACACAAGGCGTTTGTTCGATTCTAAAAATAACAAAAAATAAATATAGATAATCTCTGTGATTATATATGTTCATATCCTTGTATTATTATATTAATTGTTTATAGTTTTATACTTGAAAATTTTTTTAATAAATAATATAGTTGTGATTAATTTTGTGTAATTATTGAGTTATATTAATAAAATATGCACTTCTATATTCAACTCAAGTCTTACGGCCGGTTTCCAAGTTCGGGACTTAGTTAAGTTCTAGACTTTAAACAGCTGGAGTCAGAAAATTGGCTTTCCA
The DNA here is from genome assembly GCF_014356525.2 of Nilaparvata lugens. Classification (NCBI taxonomy): domain Eukaryota; kingdom Metazoa; phylum Arthropoda; class Insecta; order Hemiptera; family Delphacidae; genus Nilaparvata; species Nilaparvata lugens. The sequence continues at coordinate 66,988,850 of NC_052505.1, read as the reverse complement.
AAACGGGGCGTAGTAGCAGCAAAATAATGTTTATTTTCTCATTATAATAATTGGAAACGTTTTCCTTGACGAAATGAAACATTCCTTAATAATTCAAAGTACCTAACTGAAACTTTACACTATTTTCTCTTTATTTTATTTCGTGTTCAATTTTCCAGTTTTTCAAAATTTAATTTCGAGCTGTTTTCCAGTCCCTACGTAGATCTGAAAGACATTGTTTGCTGACGACTCTCGTCTGACATAGGAACAGGTTTCTTTCCGGCCTAGGCCGGAAAGAGTACTTTCCAGCCGCTAACATGGAACTAAGAAAGGTCATCAAAAAACAGCTGATCAAAAAACGTTTCATTATTTGTGTTCATTATTCAATAATTAAAACATTTATAATATCATCTTATTGTCATTTGAAAGAATAAAAAAGTATAAAAATTACTTGGTTATAAAACTCAACCTCCCACATAATTGAACATCATCTTTTAGGTTATTTAGACAAATCAGAATAAAAAATAAAAATCTGGTGTGGTACACTCACACAACTTTCCTTGCTCATTGAACTGTAAGCCCCATTCTTAAACGAGAATAATTCAGGGGAATAAAATAATGACGATTGGCGGCAACATACCATATTTGAAACTACGATCAGACTTCTGTATTTATCAAAGACCTTATCTCTTTAAGGTCTTTGGTATTTATGTGTACAGTATTTATATATAATTGTTTTCAGAGTACTTTTTCCTTTGTGTAAATTGTGAAATTCGATTTTTTTTTTAACCTTACGGTAGTCGTCAAAACAGCTGTTCTACAGATGAAATATCTTGTCTATGTGTTCTTTTTATGAACTGCTCTACCTACCTACCTCATGCACGAGAAGGAGGTTACAAAGTAAATTTCTCAAGGATGGGGTGGACCCCCTATTAGTTTCCCAGGAAGGAGACTCATGCCAGTTGATAGAGCTGATAAATAACTATACAGGGTATGAATTTGAAAAAAAATCGGTCATGTCATTTTTGAGAAAATCGTGAAAAACATGTTTTTTTTAGTAATTATCCGCCATTTTTCTCAAGAATATTACGGAGCTCCTGCAATTTTCCCAGAAATGAGACTTATGTCAGTTGATAGGGCTTATAAATAGCTATCCATGGTATAAATTTGAAGAAAATTGTTAGAGCTGTTTACGAGAAAACCGTGAAAAACATTGTTTTTTAGTGATTATCCGGCATTTTTCTCAAAAATATTACGAAACTCCTTCCATTTTCCCAGAAATGAGACTCGTGTCAGTTGATAGGACTTATAAATAGCTATCCATGTTATAAATTTGAAGAAAATCGTTGGAGCCGTTTTCGAGAAAACCGTGAAAAACATGGTTTTTTAGTAATTATCCGCCATTTTTCCCGCCATTTTGAATTCAATTTTATTGAATTTCTTCTTGTCAAATCCTCATGGTATAAGGACCTTAAGTTTAAAATTTCAAGTCAATCGGTTGATCAGGAATGGAGTTATCGTGTTCACAGACATACACACACACAGACCAACACCCAAAAATCATGTTTTTGGACTCAGGGGACCTTGAAACGTATAGAAAACTTGAAATTAGGGTACCTTAATTTTTTTTTGGAAAGCAATACTTTCCTTACCTATGGTAATAGGGCAAGGAAAGTAAAAATACTTGGACAATTTCCTGATATATCACCTTCCACTTCTGCTTTCGGAAGTGCTTAGTAAACAACTATTCTCATAATTTATATATATATATAGTTTATTTTTGTGTGTGGCGAAAAATAGAGCTCGCACCACGGGCCGGAAAAATCTCATTTTCTGCTCTTGGTGCGAAATATACTATTAAACGTGGACTATGACTACGCCCCGTTTTGGAAAGCCAATTTTCTGACTACAGCTGTTCAAAGTCTAGAATTTAGAACTTGGTTAAATCCCGAGCTTGGAAACTGGCCCATAGTGCCTTTGTACTTTTGTTGGCCTCAATAGATTCAAATTCAATTATTTTCAAATTCAAAATTCTTTTATTCTTTAAAATGCACTATACAATAAAATTTAATAGAATTATTATTACAAGAATACCCCTACAAGACTAATACGTCTGTGTATAAAATTCATAAAGAATTTTATTTTCATAATAAATTAAGATGAAATATTTTGTCAATCAATTATTAGTCATTCTACATTGTTAAAAGATGATTTGACAACAGATCAAAGCAAGAAAGAGATAGCGCTACCTGCTTTGTTGATTGATAGACAAGGATAGCAATACCATTGCTAATTAAAAACTGCCATTATAACAGTGGACCTGACTATAGAATTAAAAACCTAACCCTAAACCTGACATTTAACCTTTATTAACTTACTTCTCACTAATAATTATTGTAGCTGACTGTCAGCCTGCAACGAAACCTTGATGCTGTTAAACTTGACGAATTGAATGGCTCAATTTCCCATTTGTTTCAGTATATCAAGAACTGGTCAAAAATAGAGACTTTATGTACTGAGCTGAAACCCTCCTCCTTCAAGAAAGAGGTTTACTGCGCGGCTTAACTCGTACCACTCGCCATGTGGGCGCCCCATAACACAACATGTTGTGTTTGTTTCATCGAGGTACCTCGATCTCCTCACTAAGCCATATCTAATACTCCTGAAAAAAGTTTACATTTCCCCTGAAAAATTTTGACTTTTTCCTTGGAAATGTATCATTACGGCACCCTTAAATACCATATTTATCTTGAAAATGCAATATAGTTGCGGACCATACGTCAGTTATCCTCGTTCCACGGCCTGTAGTCATAAATGCTCTCATAAGAGCAAATTATGTACCCGCAGTGCCTAAACGGGGCCTTGAAATCTGAATTTCCACATATTATCAGTATCACTGGATGAACTTGTTCGGTACAGTGGATATATTATTCCCTTAGGTAAATAACTAATGAGACTATTCAAACTTACCCGGCTGGACTCAGTCTCATTAGAACTCATGGGATATTATATTTTCACTGTACCGGACACTCGTGGGAATCCGTACTGATAGGTAGGAATCCCGCGGCATTTCACGCCATCATAGAACTCCAACATAATCTATTACTCCTGAAAAAGGTTGACATTTTTCACTGAAAATTTTTTACTTTCTCCTTGAAAATTCGTCTTCCCACCATTTTCCTACTGAGAAGAACAATTTGTCATACAATTCATGCAATAGTTTTTCAAAAATCGTGATTTTACTGAGTGGTTCAGCAAGTGAAAGCTCCCTGGGCTAATTTAAGGGCATTGATGACTTATTTAAAATGTAGTCAATCCTATTAATGAAATTCATGTGCTATGCATAGTCAGCATCTAGCATTGGTTGATATTCTTGCCTGACACTACTAGACCAAGGTCTATAAATGAATACCCTTTATAGACCTTTTACTAGACCTTACACTATAGACTTGTATTTATAGACCTTGCACTAGACAAACAGATAACTCTATTTTTTCCATGTCCTTACCGTTGCCAAACGGCTCATAGCCGTTTATAACGGGGAGATGCCTACCTGTTATTAATTTAAAGTTGTACCCTTCAATAACTATGGAGTGGGACTCTAACAGTTCCTAATAATAATTATCATACTTGCTACATTAATTTGGCTCTAATCAATAACTATAATGAGATACAACTGTCAGCATCGGTTGAATTGGAAGCATTGTTGTTATTTGCATGGCTCCAGACGCATGCGTCAATCGGCAAACACCGAGCATACTCGCCGAATCGCAAGTAGTGTGGATGGATGCTTGTCTATTCGGCAAGCAGTGAACATTCGTGCTCGTTTTTACAGCTGGCTCCAGACATTCGTCATTCGGCAAACATCGAGCATACTCGCCGAATCACGAGTAGTATGGATGAATGTTTGGTATTTGGCAAACAGTGAACATTTGTGCTCGTTGTTTCAGCCGGCTCCAGACATGCATCATTCGGCAAACACCGAGCATACTTGCCGAATCACGAGTAGTGTGGATGGATGTTTGGTATTCAGCAAGCAGTGAACATTCGTGCTCATTGTTCCAGCCGGCTCCAGACATGCGTCAATCGGCAAACACCGAGCATACTCGCCGAGTCACGAGTAGTATGGATGAATGTTTGGTATTTGGCAAACAGTGAACATTCGTGCTCGTTGTTTCAGCCGGCTCCAGACATGCGTCATTCGGCAAACACGGAGCATACTCGCCGAATCACGAGTAGTATGGATGAATGTTTGGTATTGCGAAATGTGGAACTTGAAGGTCAATCTGAATAAATAAAAAATTATTATTAGGAGCTCGGGTTACCTGCTAGTTACTGAATGATTCAAAACATAATGGTTTTCAGAAATGTAGGAAAATTGAGCAGGTACGAAACATGGTTCTACAAGGGATAGAGAATCGAATGCGTGAAGGAATATAAATATTTGGGGGTAGTTCTGACACCACCCTTAGTTTTGAAAAGCATCTGAGTGATAAACTGTCTAAAGCAAAATTAGGTTTGAATCTGGCATGGGGAGGAATGCTGAATAGTAATGGGGTCAACTTTTCTTTTCTTCTAAATGTAAATTGTTTAAGGCATAGGCTAGGGCAGTCTTATGTTATGGAGCTCAAATATGGGGTTGTAAACAGTACATCAATATTGAAAAACTGCAGCGCTTCGTCATCAAAAAAGTATTTGCTCTACCCATAAATACGCCCAATTATATGCTCTTCATCAAAACAGAACCAACTCCTCTCTTTGAATACTGCCTCAGGTTGCATTTTAATTATATTTCACAAATCATGAAAATTGAAGATGAAAGACTACCAAAAATTTAGCTCAGCAAGTAATAAGAAATAAATGTTTTTGGTTCAAGGAGTGGAAAAAGTCGTTTGTAATAAAGTGAACTTGAATATGAGTCTTTCATTAGAAAATGTGCTAACTTGGTGAGAGTCTTTCAAAAACATATTGTCTGTTTTGCAAAAGTTTCACATAAATAAATTTATAGGTGAAGCACGAGCGGGACAGTTTCATGCATAGTACAAGACTCTTGACTTTGAGCTAAATGTAAAAAAATACATTACTAAGGACAAGGTGGGTTATGAGGTGGATTTGTAAGGCAAGGGGTGAGCTAATTCATTTTAATTTTAAACCTTGGGTAGCTAATGCGAACTATATTTGCTCAATGTGCAATCTGAAGGAGGTTGATGATATATTCCATTTCATTGCTCGATGCCCTTGTTTGAAGGAGTGGAGGAAGAATTGGTTTGGTGTTGTTGAGCAATCAAGGGAAGAATTTACTATGTACATGAACAGCAAAGATTGGAAGAAACTAGCCTCCTACTATAGAGAAGCCTGGAATTACAGACATGTTCTCATCCAAGAATTTAATTGGTAGAGCTATCATTGGCTACTTTGTCGAGGCACTCACTACGTGATTTTTTGTATCACTGATTATTATTATTATTATTTTCTGGACTCGTTAACATTCTCATTCTGTTTATTTTAGTTCAAGCCTTCAATGGTTTTTGAGTTTGTTTCAATTTAAGAATTCGATCTTTCTCATTGTTGCATTTACTTACATTACTGACTAGATCATTACACTATACATTATTTTATTGCTCAATGTGTTACTACTTGATTGGTCATTATTTCGTATATTTTTGGTTTTTTACTATACACTTGGACCATATTTATGTATTTTCCACAATCGCATGTTTTTCCGACTTTCCGGCTGGCGATCGTGTGATCAAGCCGTAAATGTGAGTTTAATTATTTTGTACTTATATGTAATGGAGAATAAAAGCATTTTTCTATTCTATTCATCACGCCTAAACTACTGGACTGAAATTAACTTGAAAATTTGCATATAACTAACCGAGAATGGTTCTAGGCCTACTTCAAGCTCTTCAAGATTCCAGTCGCTCAAGTTTTCAGTTTGTCAACTTTTAAAATAGACCCTTGCGGAGCACGGGTTACCTGCTAGTTAATGAATAATTCAAATCTTGATGAAAACTATATGATAAACAGTCCCGTCCAGGTTACTGAATTATATAAATGTTTCAAAAATTTCTACAAATATTTATTTTTAATCAATTGAAGTTAAAATTCTAGGGCTTTTCATGTCCTATACAGTTATTGACCGGGGTATAAAGGGTTAGTTTGGTTTATTTATAAAAGCAGGATAAACAAGAAGAGCATCTTCAATATCGAGATCCATGTTGACGGTAGATGACATTCAGTTGACGAGTATTTGCTATTCCCAAAACGAGCAAGTGCTCGGGAAACCACGCATGTATGTGTAGATGTGTGCTCGTTAATTGGCAAATAGCAAGACGAATAGTTCGCCAAACGCAGAACATTCGCTGCTTGCCGAATGACACATGTCTGGAGCCGGCTTTATAAGTGAATCTCACTATACCAGTACAGTACGAAATATGGTAACTCGTAGTTTCACATTCATTCTGTGAGCTACGAATCATCAAAGTTCTACTGTAATACAAGTTGAAAATAGTAAGATAATTAAATAGGTCTCCATCAAGAAAAACTCGTATGACTGTTGTGAATATCAACAATAAGCTTTATTTTCTACTGTCACTACACAAAATTTTATTAAAAATAAAAGAATGAATTTTAGAGTATCAAAATCACAGATAAACTCTTTCCTTAAATAAATTTCTCATTACTTCTATAAACAATAACATGTTACATAAATATATTAGAGTGCTTTATTCAGGTCAACAATTTTGAAAATATCAAGTCATCACACTAAAACAATGATAAGTAGCTTAATTTGACAAGGTGGAAGTCTCAGTTTCAAAATGCTTCATACATGAAATTGAGTATTTAGATAAATAAATAAATTAATAGGAATAATCATACAATATAAGATCAATAGAATAAATATTAAAGTAATATTTAATAAAAACATATAAATATAATACTATGTTCTTTTTAGCAAGAGAATCTATATTGTATTGGTCAGTACTAAAATAAATTTTCGGTTACGAGAAAAGACTCATACAATAATAATTATTAGCGATTCAAATGTGCTTTGCGATCCGATTTATGAAAATTCGTGTGAGTACAAGATGCATAACTTGTAAATATTTAAATGTTTTCTTGTAATTACTGCAAATATTTTACCATCGTATTGCTTTTATTCCTTAAATATTCTTTTTTATGATTGAATTATTAATTTTAAATAGAATTTATTATCTCTACAATCTCTACCATTTAACGATCTTGTCCACTATTTAATGGAACTGCCACTAAGTGGATGACGAAAATTGTCTTCACATAATATAAAACCGTATATCTCCCATGATTTGTTATAAATTCAAGCGGTTAAATCTTTCATCAAATGAAATGATTGTTGAATATTGCAGGAGAGCATGATGTGAAGTAAAGATATCCAGAGTTTTTACAAGAAAATCCTTTATAAATAAATCTTGCAATCAATCGCTCATAATTATTTACAGTACTGACAATAATTGTCTACGTGCACGCTTCTTATATTCAAATATAAATTGAGTTTTTAATTTAATTCTAAACTTTTTAATGAATTGTGCATTATTATTATTATAGATGAAAATACTTTTAGAATGCGCAAAACGATTGCTTGGCAAAAGATAGTTTTAGAACTATTCAGCGCACAAAGTAAAGCTTAAAATAAATAAGAATATGCTTATAATTATTTATAAATACTGCTATTTGATCAACGATATTTTAGAAGACTCTCCAATTATATAACTGTTATATAGATAAGAATATCTTCAGAATAACACTATATCTTTCATGGTCTATTTAGAGTATTTATATGTCGTCATTGAATATTTCAACATTATTGTAATATCATTTATTCTATTGGAGTTTTTGAGGGATTGTGGTTCGACGTGATTGTCTATCTCCTCATCATCGTAATCAAGGGGAAGTAACATACCTGCAAAAATAAAATAGATGCATTACGCACAGATTTTAACAATGTTTTTCAATTAATTATTTATATTGTTGATATTATGAAGAATTCATTTGAAACATGAGAATTTACAACTACTGTAGTTTTAAACCAAATGCGAAAATAGTTTCAACTATCATAGATAGTCAGGTAATCAAACACCACTTCAATAAATTTCAGTTTTCTACAAAACAAATTTATTTTAATTTACATAAAACTAACAAATAACATAAAACATATAAATGAATATTCAATTAGTATAGACCTACATATACAAATGTTAAAATTTAGAATATATAGGCCCAACGTTAGTAGACAGACTAACACTTTGATATAGGCCTACTATGCAATATATTGATACTCGTCAATAATGTCATCGTTACTTGAATGGGATCTAGCTGATGATGGGCAAATAAGTATGCTGCATGCACATGTGTTATTACGGGTGATTGAAAAGATTATTCTAAAAAACTTGTGTGGCGCACTCACACAACTTTCCTTGCCGTTATGAAAATTTATCACCTGACGCTAGTGTTAACGCGCATCTCAAGTCTACCATTCAAAGATCCAAGCCAGCTAGTGACAGGACAATAACGCTGGAGACACAGGGAGTCTGCTATCTCTTCATAGTGCATGATTCAATAGAATCAAATCAACAGTTTCCAACAGTTTGCAATAATTGAAATAATAACATTTTCTCAAATTTCGAGCTCATTTTAAATTTTAGGTGAAAATGTTACAGAACATTAATTGTAGAGATTTTTATGATCAATCTTTTCCACTAGGGAATTTTTTGTTTAAATTTTATCTGAAGCCTGATAATTGTGAATCTAAAAGCAAACTTTGCATAGATGGGGCGGAGCTCCTGGATTTTTTACAGATATGGGACTTGTGGCAGTTGATAGAGCTTATTAATGACTATTTTAAGTATAGATTTGATCGAAATCGTTGAAGCCGTTTTCGATAAAATCGCGAAAAACCCTGTTTTTGACATTTTTGCCATTTTATCCACCATCTTGAATTGTATTAGATCGAAATTGTTAGAGTCGGATCCTTATATTGTAAGGACATTAAGTTCCAAATATCAAGTTATTCCTTTAATTGGGAGAAGAGGATATCGTGTACACAGACGCGTACACACCACACACACACACACACACACACACATACCCAAAAACCACTTTTTTGGACTCATGGGACCTTGAAACTTAAAGAAATTTAGAAATTGGGGTACCTTAATTTTTTTCGGAAAGCAATACTTTCCATACCTATGGTAATAGGACAAGGAAAGTAAAAACAAATAAATTATATCGTATATGCTGCGCTTCAAAACCTAGAATTATTCGATATTCTAAAATAAAATACGCATGACAACGTTCACCTAATCATAATTAGGTTTGAATCAACTTACGAAACATAGAAATAAGGATAGAAAATTAAAATAAGGTTACCTGTGAATTTCAAGATCACTACCAACATGCATGGTAGACTCCTGAACCAGGTCAGATCCTGTAAAAAGAAACAAATTAAATGCAATCGACCATCAAAAAATAATGAAGCATTAGTTATTATAAAAATTACAATTAACACAAAAATTAATTACTTGAGGAGAGAAGTGGAGAAGATTCAACATCATATTAAGCTAATTACGTATCAGCAGAAAATCCCAGTTTTCTTTTAATTTCGGCTAATAAAAGGCTTCTCGTGGTCATTTATTGCAAGGCAATAAAACATGTTAATGATCAAATTCAATAACGGAGATCTGCAGTGATTATTACCATAGAGAAACGATAGCATAAGTAGATATCCCATGGTATAGGGCGTTTATGTCGCAACTTTTACTGTTATCCCAAGCCGATAGTTCACGTAGTTCTTTCCTATGCAGCTGTGTGACGCTGGTAGTCTCTCAAATTGTGCCGTTCATACACTATCACCCATATACCCCAAAAAAATAGTAGAAATTGACAATAATCGACAGTAAATTCCCTATACCATGGGATATCTACTTACGCTATAGTTTCTCTATGTTATTACTTAGTATTCATTTACATGGGTATGAGTTGCCTAGTAGCTCAAGACTGGACGATGACAATGCATTCTTTCACCATTGTTTTTAAATTGACCCACTCCGTCCTTTTGGAAGACAATAGGATATCATTAAATACAAAAAACCTTACTAATCATGAACAAATCTCACATATGATAGCAACACATTATATATTATATTCATATAGTTTTTATATTCAATGGACGAGAAAAATCAGAAGCACACATTTTGACAAAAATGAGAATATGGTATCAATGGAAGCTTCTAAAGCAAGATTTAGTGTTCATCCCAAAATAATCATTTTGTGTGCCAATAAGGTGTCTTACTAACTCAAGGATAGATTGTTTACAGATATATTTTCTCTTCTAGACATTGAGCTGGACGGTTAACAAACACTCTAAGCAGAATGTTGCATTTTAGAATATACAATAAACAAATAATCAAAAACCACCGAAACAGGAGTGTGAGGATAATAAAGTATTATGCATTCACTATCAAAACGATCATAAAATCTACAACTGTATACATTATCATAAACCATGAAAATTGAGAATTCCAACTTAAAACATCAAGTAATGAAATACACGTAATGGTTTGATAACAATAATCACTTATTGCATTTCATGGCTAAATTCTTCTGGCCAGCAGATTATGATTAGCTGGACTTGGACAACAGGCATTCAGCCATGAAATGCACTGTATACAAAATACAAGTGCACGCAATGATGTATTTGCTAAAGTAATATTGGATTTCTTGAAATTTAATCCCAAGTAGGCTATTATAGAATGCCAGATCATAGTACATAATATAATATAACATAACATATCTGAAGCTGAGAAATTTACTTTTGAATTGTTCATCGAAAGTGAAGTTCTCTGCGTCAGACATTTATATGTATTAGTTTTAATAATTTATAATAAGAAGAATACAAATTTTACTGATTTAATTTCCCATAGATTTTAGTCAGAGATCGGTAGAATATTTAGGTCCTAGATTTTACAATAAAATCCCGCAGATAGCAAAGGACGAAATAAATATAAATACATTTAAAAGAACTGTAAGAAACTGGTTATATGATACTGGAACCTACCAGATCGAGGAGCTCATTGTAAATAGGATAAACTACAGTTATCTTCTTCTATATAAGAGAGAGTAGGGTTGTGTTTGTTCGTGTGTTCGTTTGTTCGCATCAAAACATGTCAACTTGTGGATTGCATACCGGAAAAACGGGAATGATTTAGATCTCCAAATTTTGAACATAGATTCTAAAAATATCAATCTCTTGCACCTGGAAGCCCAAATTTCAATTTTCCTTCTAGATTTTTCAGAATTAATGTTCAAATTCATCTATGCTACCGTACATGAAGTTCCATTAGGCTACATTGTTGCAGCCCATAGTGTGTTTTTTTAAGAGGAGGTTCCTTATAATGCTGTTACAAGACTATCATTTTTGAACGCCTGTGTAGCGCAACGGTAAAACGCTAGCTCACGGAGCGATGGTTCCTCGGTTCGAACCCCGATGCTACCCAATTATTTTGTTCTTAATTTTTTCCCTCGAAACGTATTATTATCAATTATTTTTTGAAGAAATTTGTTTTCATTACAATTGAACTTGGATTTTATAAAATAATTATTTTCAATATAAAATTTTGCCACCAGTACAAATTAATTGGACATCGTCTTCATGCTGTAGGCCTATCATTGAATTTCATAAGAAAAACATGAATAGATCACAATAAAATAAGTAATAATTCATATTCTTCAGTTATAATGTACTATCAGACACGAATTCCCAGTGAAACGAGTATTTTAGGTATTTTGTTTGGAATTGAGGAAACAAAGGGCTGCCTGATTCAAATTGAGGAGGATCCTAATCGAACTAAAATTTATTGATGTATTGGAAAAATCAATATGATTCTGTGAGGTTTTCAAGTATTATGTATTTTTCAGTTTAAGAACAGGCTTATACACGTAAGGAATAGGAAAATTATGTTTGATGCATCATCACGTTCGTCCGAACTACTAAACTGATTAATTTGAAATTTTACATATAGATTCTTAATTAACCGAGGATGGTTGTAGGCCTATTTTCAATTCTTCAAGATTTCATAACGTCAAGTTTTCAATTTGTCATGCTTCCAGCTGTTGTATAGAAGCAGCTTAACATTTCTTTTAAAAGGGACACTAGATGATAGGTATGATTGGGGATCCTATTCGAGAAAAAATAACTGATTTTCTGTCGCATCAAAACCGCACCGATTTCTCAAACCGTTCAAAAGTTATTCTCATTCAAAGATACTGGTAAATCAATCATCCATATATGGATCCATCATCTAAACTATAATAATGGAAAGAACTGGCTTATACACGTACGGGATTGGAAAATTATGTTTGGAACGTCATCACGTCTGAACTACTGGACTGATTGATTTGAAATTTTGCATAAAGATTCTTCATTAACCGAGGATGGTTATAGGCCTATTTTCAAATTTCGAATTTTTTTTACGTCAAGTTATCATTTTGCAGTTTTAAAATAGACCCTTGCGAAGCACGGGTTACCTACTAGTTTTATAATATATTAAACATTTAACAAGTATGTATTCTACCGTTTATAGCTAACTAACTTTCATAACTATTTTTTTTAAAATTATTTGTATTATATATGTTTCAGAAAATAAACATACTGTATTATGATCGCCCAGACACATTTATTACAGTGGGGTATCATAATAAGGACTGAGTTTATCATTAGCAACTTTTGAAGGTATCTCCTAAAGATAGTCTCCTAAAAGATAGTCCATTAAGTGAAGACCTTGTAATTTAACCAAGCAAGCTTTCTGAGGACAAACATTATGAACAGAAGGAAGATTCAACCGTCAGCAAATTGATGTGATTTAAGATGAAGGACAGTTTAAACAGAACCTCTCTGTTGATCATATTATTTCTATCATCCCTTTTTCTCAAACAATGAAAGAAGTTCATGACAATCGTACATCCAATAGAATTTCCGCTCACAAGCATGCACATGCACAAGCAGGTAAAACATATTGAGAGAGAAGAAATGCTGCAGAAGAGAAATCAGCAAGTGAAAGAGAAATATAGGAAGAGAGAGACTTAGGATAAGAACAGAACGGCCAGGTCGATCTGACTAATCTAACATTTATGTTTCAGTGTATGTCGCGATTGCAATCGAACTTCATGTAGACATGCGTACAGACTTATGCGCCACGAACACGGGCATTTCACTTTTCATCAGCTGATGCTATGCTTATTATATTTGTATTGTACCAAGGTCTATAGAAACCTTGTTTTGTACAGAATCAGTCACCAATATATCTTTTCACCGGACATTTTCGACTGGCTGGCGAAAGGCGAAAACAATCTGCTGTACTAGATCATCTGCAAGAGTAGTACACCTGCACACCTGCACTCAGTTCAATAATAAATTCTGGAGGCGGGAGAAAATCTCTGAGACCGAAGTGTCCCGTCTATTTTTTTTCTAATGAGTATTACAATGCATATATCTTAAAATACCCTTAACTTCCTACAGAGCCAAGATATTGATTGAAAACATCTACAACTTATTTTCAACCCAATACCATGTAAACTATAGAAATGCTTTGAGACTAACCATTGAAGCAAACATGAATTTCACGTGGCTCACATTTCAGCCATAAGCGGCCCATGCTAGATGAGCTATTCTCAATCATATAATTTTGGGCTGATGAATTATTGTAATTTACAAAAAATGAGTATTGAAATTGTAGTTTTTAAAGAAATAATCAATAATTCTCAATCAAAAAGTATGGTTACAACGTTGCTCAGCAATTATTAAGCTCCGACGTCAGAGAATAGATAGCGACTTTGTTCGTGACAGCTGATGTTTGCTTTAACCTACAATATGGTGCCAACATTACACAAAATTGAACGTAGCCTGGTTGCTAACCATTGAAACTCTTTTTTATCTTATTTGAACTCATTGCACCTCATTGCACCTGCGTCGGAAGTGACTGGCACTAACGTTAAGGTTTTCGACTGTTCAGTCAAAAATGTCCGGCGAAACGTAACATTAGTGACTGGCCTAAAATAGAAGGAGAAAAGTTGCAGACCAGGAGAGTGTGTGTAAGAGAGAGGAAAGAGAGAGCGTTAGTAGACACTGACCGGTGTCAGAAAGGTCAGCGCCTTCATGCACAGCGACATCTGAACCACTGGAGCTGCCGACTGTCATGGTTTTGTGGTGATGGTGTTTGGCCGAAGCCACGTGATGCCTGGAGCTGCTCTGACTGCAGCTGTCCAGTCGCTTGCGGCTCCCCTCCTCCTCGCTGTCCGAATCTGCGCCGCTACTTGCCAGAGCCCCTGTCCACACCACGCAAGTTGAGCAAGCAAGCACCATTACATAGGATCCACCACACATACGATTCAACAGTTCGCCAAATTAACTTCACTTCACTCCTCCTTCGCTTTCACTAAATATAGCAGTCAAGCAGAAGAACTGCAGCTATTTGATGATTATAATCAATCAAAGATCAACGATCATCAAATTTATGCGACTATAATTGTCAACTATGTAGCTGTCGTTCCGTTACAAAAGCTTGCATTCTGATCTCTAGACTTGTTAGTAGCGCGGTATTCTTGTTTCTTTTTAAATTGTCGCCACTTAATGTGAGTGTGTAATCCGAGGCTCGAAGGCCCGGTTTCTAGGACACTTATTGAATCTAATGTACCATTAAATAAATGTATAGGTTGAATAGATTCAATAATTGTAACCGGTTTCTCTAACCGGGCCTGAGAAACTAATTTCTTCTATTATATTTTTCCACTTCAGAATAGAAATAAATTTTTTATTTGTAAAACGTCTGTTTCCCGTGGTGGATCCTATATCTATGGATGCGTGACGCATCTCACAGCGACTAAGCAGTAGTACACATATATATACACACATACACTTAATAACCAAACCAAGCACATTCAGCACACACATAAATCCATTCAACACAGAAACATTACATAATTATAATAAATTATTATTACATAAAACATTGTTAAGCAAAAGCAATATGCAAAAAGAAATGGTTCACATAGAATGAAGCTCATAGTTAAAATTCACCAAGCACCAGTTAGATATAATCGATCATTCTCAAATAGGATAGTATACATTTAACTCTAACTAATGAACAATGATTGTAGTAGTTGTCAATAATCTTTGGGCACTATCTCCATCAACTAGTAAGTGAGCCAACGCATTAGTTCCTAAATGATGCAATTTTTGTATTGATTCGCCGTTTTGATTTGCTGATTTATGGGTTGCAAATTAAGGGCAAATAGGTAAACAGTCGAATAATCATCAATACTAATAATAAAATCCAATTACATAAATGGATGTGTTTTGAGGAAAGAATATAATTAAACTAAATTGACGAAAGGATGAGCACGTACTAAAATTGAGACCTAACTTCAATCTAGCAGATTACTAAAAGTTCTGTTAGTTGAAGTATATAGTCAGTAATTTCATGATTTAGATTATATTTCAAATTGAGTTTACCGTGCTCAAGAGTTGTGTTCTGTTCAGTCATTATTACTACAATTGATAGATATTATTTTTCCAATTAGTTCTGTTCTAATTTCCACAAAAACTGTTTTCCATATCTAAAAAAAATAAACATTTGTATGTTCAGTTTTCATTCAGTTTTCAGTTTCTATCTACTGACACTAAAATTATACTTCAAGTTTATCTTCAATAAACTATAATAAATAAAGATCCATACTCGTGACAGCAACAGTCAATGCTATACAATCAAGGAACATAATATTGTTGAATGGAGACTCACCATCTTTGTTGGTCATGTCAACAGTATCTACAGAGTTTGGCCAATTCAACGCATCTGGTGAGTTTTGAGTATTCTCCCACTGTCCAAGTCCATTATCTAAAAAGGTGAATTATCACATTAGTTTGAACAAATTCAATAATCAAATTAAAAACAGTTGTGAATTTTATGGGATTGAAATACTTTGGTTGGGGACCAACATGTGAGATAGACCAGAGAGAGCCAGATTTAATAGTTAGATAGAACAGGCCATTGGAGCAGGCAGGAAATATGGTGCGATTCATTAAAGCCACAAGGATTAAATGGCTTGGACACTTGGCCAGAATGAGTGATGAGAATGCCACCTGAAATGCCAAGTGCCAACATAAGAGATATTATTTATTGTATATTTAAAACATTTATATATTTGTCGAGTATATTACGAATTGTTGCATTTACCACAACAAATAAAACTCACCTAATTGCTCAGGGAAATCAGAAGGACTGGGTGGTGGTGTTGTTGATGTTTTTCTTTTCACATCCACTGCAATCAAAAAATTGATGAGTTCCAAATTTTTATAAAAAAGGTCAGAAACATTATAATAATAATTTGTATGCTAATATAAGAAGTAACAGAGCGGTGATAAAATTCATCTAAAATTGAAAAACTGTTTATTTTTGTCAAATCCACATTCACAAATTAAATAAATAAATAAATTGATAAAATTTAATAATTTTTCATTATATTTGAAATTTGGATTTGACAGAAATAGAACGGTGTTCTTTAATTACGGAGAAGTTCCACAATATGAATGCATATTCAACAAATTTTATTAGACCTACCTAAAATTGTTCCTGATAATAAAGAGACTTCAGGTTATAATATTGCAAGAGTGTAGTAGGCTACATGGACCAGACGACCAGACCGATCAAATTTGCGAATAAATCAATAATTGTAATGAACAAACAAACCAATTTGTTTGTAGTGTTATTAACATTATTTTCATAAAAAGTTCCCCAAAGATGCCATTTCTAAAAATATAATTGAATTAATCAATATCAGTTTCTTAATAATATTAGTTACAAATATACTAATTCCTATATTACAAATATTATTCAAACAAATAAAAGATTATTTGATATGAGTTGTTCTTACCGTCAGCTTTTATCTGGGGTGGTTTGATCAATTCACTACAAATTTCATGATTAATGAAGTCGGCGGTGGCTTTCTTTTCTTCAACATTGTTCCAAGACTGTTTTTCATCAAATCCTGAAAAATATGCTAGCATGTAATACAAGCTTTAAATACAACCAATGCTGACAGATTAAAGTGTATTCTAAAGTACAATATGTATACACTTAAAAGTTTATCACTATGATAAAGCGGGAGGATAAGTGTCCATATCCCCAATTATACAGAGTGGGTGAAAAGTCCGAGAACGGCTTAATATCTCATACACAAAGGTAATTTGACGGTGAGTGTGATTGGGGATCCTACTCAAATTGAAAATACTTTACTACTACTTTAAAAATCTGGTTCGCCATCTTGGATCCGCCATTTTGAATGCAACTTTATTTTTTTAAATAGGAAGGTGGTCATGCGATACATGATTCTGATACGGAATTTCAAGACAAAATGAATGGCGAAAACCGCACATCGATATCTTAAACCTTTTGGAAGATATTCATATTATTAATCAATACCATGCAAATCAGAGATGAAATACATAAGTAGTTTGTATTCTTCGTACAAGAGGTCAGTTATATCAAACTTTATCGATTATCTCCTTGAGAATTGCTGATCAAATGTAAAATCTTCCTCTGCACCGAAGATATTCTCCTAAGAAAAACATTGCTAGAAAATACTCAACCTTGCAATTCATATCTCATAACGGAATATCCTATGGATCATCCTCTTCACTTTATTGGGTAATAAATCTTTAATTAAAATACATTTTGGTCAATACCTGTTTGAGTCTATTACAAGCATTTTTTATATGAATATCCCAACGAAAATGACTGTCCACTGTTACTCCTAAACACTTATGATTGATACAACTTTATATAACTTGCTGTATACACAACAATGCTGCTTAATTTTGGGTTCCCTAAATCTTTTCATGTAGGATGATGTTATATGTAGAACCTTGGTTTTGGTGACATTTATATTCAAACAATTATTATGAGAACATTTAGTCAGAGTATTGGTACCATGTTGAAGCCGGGTTTCGGCCACATAATGGGCGAAATCATGAGAGGAAATCAACAAAATATCATCCGCAAACAAAAAATCTTACAGTGAATCAAATATCTAGGTAAATCATTTGTGTAAAGTTTTTTACTTTACACAAAGTAAAGTTGTATAAACAAGAAGCTTTTCGATTATAGTTTGCATATGATTTGGATTTATTTTTTTAAATTTGAATGATTGTAAGTCATCAACCAACCAAGCCACCAACTTCAGCATATGGTATTCACCCAACGTAAGTAGAAAGAAGGTTGATCACTCACAGGTGTGAGATTCAAAGTGGTGGGGGGTACGCCAGCGTGACGTCACGTGTAGTAAAGAAGTGATGAGTACGGTAACTACACTGAGCATACAGTTTATTCATTGTAGCTTCAAATACATCGTCGTTTAACACCCTTACAATTGAGAAGAACATTGAAATTTTCTGTACTTATAACGAATGAATCACCGATTCTAATAATGAAGTTTAATACATGAATTTGAAGTTAATTCAAATTGTATAAATAAAATAAAGTTGGGAAGTTTTTCAAAATTTAAAAACGTGATATGAAGAAGTTAATAAGCTAGAAAATTCTTAATTTTTCGGGTAGGCAAGTTTTGTTAGCGAGAAAGTTCGAGATGAAAAGATAAATTTAAAATTTCATTTGTTCATTTTTTCTCCAAGTAGACTAACCTTGACCTTACAATCAAAAATATCATGCTCTTTGGTTCCCTTGAATTTTATATTCACTTGCATGAATGTACAAACTGAATGTATATCTAAAAATAGAAAGAAAAAGAAAAATCTCATTACCCTTTTTGAATTATTTTATCACAACATGTTTCGAACATAATTCAAAAAGGGTACTGAGATTTTTATTTTTATTTCTATTGTTATTACAAGTAGCCCTATACAGAAAAGAGATTAATGTATATCTTCTTATTTCTTCACTCCTCACTTGCAATTTTCAGTCTCTCGTTCATGTAACTGAGTCTAATAAAAGTTCTTGTCCGCGCAAATTTTCGTAAGATTCTATCATTCACTTCTGAGAATGCTTTTTTCAAAATGTTCAGATATTTTCCAATCACTTTTTTTGTGTTTGAGACTGTATTTCCGTGAATTTTCATAAATATGTCATTCGCTTGTTGAATGATCCTTGAAAATTCATCAGTAGGACATGTTAAACCCCCTCTACTCAAGGCTTCAATCCAATTACTGTTCGAGTACATTACTTCTTTGTACTGGGGGAATCAGCTTCTTTATGAATTACATATCTTGCAACATATTTCAGGGCTTCTTCTTCTTGTGTGTTCAACAAGGTATTTTCATAATTTTATTCAAAACTGCAGCTTAATCTTTGCCTTCATCGTATCTAGTTTCTTCTTCTGCTTCTTGGAAAGGAATTTTTAAAGCATTGTACTAGTCAGAAAATTTTATCCATCTTCTTCTACATTGCTACCAGTGGAAATAGAGGGAAGATTTGCCTCAATAATCAAAATTTTTTATCTATTTTTGAATTCCACTGGTGTTGGATGAGAGTATTGGTTTTCAATCCCTCTTATTCTTGAGAAGAAATTCTCCAACACATCTTGATTCAGCTTATGGGTAAGAATGAATTCCGAACCATATGACTTCTGTAGATCATTGAAAAGTCCCTTCATAGATGATATTGTCATCAATATCCCTTTTTGGAATGGCATTAATGATTTTTCACTTCTCATCCTTATTTCAATAATCAATTCTTCCAATCGATTCAATATGCCTTCTTGCTCAGTCAACTCAACACCATATGCACTATGCCACGGTTTTATTCGATCATTCACAAATCTAGAGTTCATCACATCAAAAAACTTGTCAACCAATTAAAAAAAAATCACTTCATTCAGGATTATTTAGATGTTTCAATTTGAGGAGAGTTGCTGAATGGTGTGAAAATAATTGAACCGCCAAGCTGACCTTGTGTCTCATTTCCACAAACTTCCAAATGTAAATTTGCCAATTTTGGAGCTAGCTTCAGTTCATCTCCTTCTATGATGCTCTTGATATTCTTTTTCTTCAACACTTGACATTTGGAAAAATTTATTCCATGATCAAGGAAGTTGTTCCTGAGCAATTTCAGAAGATGTGACACATCATTAAATACCCAAATATGATGAGAGGTGATTGAAGAATGATTTTGCAATTGTCACATTTAATGAATTCCATTGACTTTAGTTCCCTCCGCCCATGTCACTCACTACACCAACAACTTTGAAGTCCGATTTTTGCAGTTCAGAAATAACTTCAAAAAGGATATCTTTTGTCATTTTTTGATCAAATGCATAATATATTATTTGCTTCCATTTCCTACATAGACGCCAAGCCCTCACAACCTGAACTTTTGAGTGTGGTCCAAGAATTTGGTCATACACTACACGTGAATCTATACTAATCTCATTAAAGCAAAGCTCAAGATAGTCAATTTCTCGATTGTCTCCATAGCTTTCGATTTTGCTGTCATGAATGTGAGAACTTCTTTTTGAAGTCCTGGAAGACATTTAATATTCCTTGTCCACATTGATAGAGTTGACAATCCTGGTAATGATAAGTTCATTTTTAATCTTAGAAAGTTGTAGTCCTAGATAAATAACAAAGTGTTAATGCTGAAACAATATCACTTTCATTCCATTTCAGTCTTTTATTGTTCAGTAGCCTTGCAATTTGACCTTCGTTGAACACCTTTTTCAACACTTTTCTAGATAATTTTTAAAACTCTGAACTGCAAGAAAGAAAATAATTTATCATGTGGTCAAGAATAAACTGAAGTAAAGTTTGATTTGTATTACAGTCATGCGATGCACACAGAAAGACTACAAACTAATATCTATAACAAAATAATAATAAACTAATAACGCACTACAAACATTGCCTAACACTGCATTGTTAAACACACTACTCTATTCGACTGTTGATTATAATAATATATACATCGATAATAAAAAAAAACCAATAAACTGATCCCGATGAATTCGAAGCTTTTCATTAACATAATATTATGCATTGAAGACATGCTGGAATCGAGCACATGTTCTACAATTTGTACTACAGCCTACGTCACAGCTGCAGTTCCCCCACTCCAATTGCATTTCAACTCTAATACATTGAGTGATCAACCTTCTGTCTACTAACTTTGGTATTCACCCACTAACTCTATAAGGGTATGATCATGAATGATAAAATTTATTTCACATAAAGCAATTCTTCGGAAATCCAGGTTCAGATGAGGTTACACTGGCAATTTGGTCAAGTTAGAGAAAACTTGGTCTTGTAAAATTAGACTCTGGTCGCATAATCAAAAGACACCTGAATCAACTCATATCAACTATGATTCAACAAAAAGAACAGACAGCAACAGTTCCTTCGTAATAGAGTTTTGATGTACCTGTCTTAATAGATCCAGTTGAACCTACAACATCTACTACCCAGTTCCGATCTTCAAGTGTTCCAGAACTTCAATCAGAAACAGAACATCAATCGGGACTGGAACCTCAATTAAATCCAGAACTTCGCAGATCTCAGAGGACCAGACTTTAACCAAACCGATTCGGCAACAACGTAGCTTTCAAATATTAGGGGAAACTGTCTTATCACCAGGGTGACCAGTTATATTCATAAAATGTTATGTTATATTACTAATCTTCTTATTACGTTTACAGATTAATTCTGTCAATGTTTATATTCTATTCAATCACAACGTCTTCATACTCTCTCTATTCATTTTTTATTTCATTATTTTCACAGATATAATAGATAGTGTGGTTACAAAAAATTAAAAATTTCCCTCCAAAAAAAATTCAATTTATTTTAAAGTGTTCCTTTTCACGTATTATTGTGGTCAATGTCTAGGTTCTGATATGAACTATACATACATTCATATAAAAATTAAAAATATCCAATTAATAAAATGTTTGGCTAATTTCCAAGCATAGTTGAAACTTGATTCAATAAAAATTGTAATCAACTTTCTGACTCTTTGATATTATTTAATAGATTATAGGAAATTATCATTTCATTTGTGAATTGATGAGTACTTCCTTGTATGTTATAAAAAAGCATTAGTTATCTAATCACATACTGATGCAAGTAAGATTCTTTTCTGGATTTTGGATTAAGATTTGACTGGATTCTGATAATAAATTATAAGTCAAGCTTACAACGATAATAACATGAAATTTTGTCTATGAGACTATTACTTACCTTTTGTTGGTTGAATCTCGTCTTTTGCGACTTCTAGTTCTTCAACTGAATTAGTTGTCTGGAAAAGTGAAAATTAAAATTATAGACGAAATATATAAGAATATAAAGATAGAATCATAACTAGAGCTACAGCTTTTCAATAATCTCTATTCAGTCCTTTATTCAACAAAGATCAATTCCACTACTTTTGTTTGAGTAGAAAACAAAATTGAGTAGAGAAAAATTCAAAATCCAACATCACAATGAAAAACCTCGATTCCTCTAATGGTTTGTCAAGTAATATGATTGGGATTTAAAGCTATCCTAAATAATATTTCTTGCCATGCATGCCACACGGTGCTAGTGTCACTAACCTATACTTGACTAATTTGCTATTGTGCCATGAAACCTATTTCTGTAAAATTGTACAATATTTAATGATAAAAAGAATTAAACAATTTCTTTCTAGTTTTATTCTAACCTTGTTGGGATCAAATGATTGGTCAAGCGTGGTGTTTCGATGCAGCGTTGTGTCCCTGGAGGAGGGGGGGCCGAGCTCCTCCTTGAGAGTCTCGAAGCCTGATTGGTCAAGGTGCACTTTCGCCACGGCCCGCTCCACGTCATCAGTCACTAGCTCCACGTTGTATATACACTGACTGATTATGTCCTCGCGGTTTATACTTCTTAGCGCCTTTTTCAGGTTGTTTCCTACACAGAAGAAAACGTTTGTTAATGCTTTTGAATCATAGTAGAAGATTATTAAAATTAATTGTTATCAGGTTATTAATGATTTTGAATAATTGAAGTTATAGAGTGGAAGAATATGACACAATCACCTAGTATTTTTCAAGATTTGTGATTATTCGATTAATGAATAACTCTGTTGTAGTTGAGACACTGTGTTTCCACATAAATATTTAGAAAACACTTACTCTTTAATGAGAAATGGAAAGTGCGTTCTACTCCTAAGGAGGAGCTTCATCAGCTTAACACTAGAGACGCTTGTCGCTTGTTTTATAGGAATTTTGTTGCATATTTCCAAAATACATTGGACTAGATGAATAATTTTAACTTTAATGAACTGATGAAAAATATTGAACTGGAATATTGATAACAACTAAACAACAAACTAAAGCTGCATTTACTCCAAAGTTATTAACAAAATGTTAATAACTTTATCTTATAGATTGAACATAACTTATCATACACATTATAAACATATGTGTTTATCAAGTTCCGTTCAATCTAATAGGATAAGTTATTTTTGTTAACAACTTTGGAGTAAACGCAGCTTTATACAGTACAAGTTTTTCTAATCACATGATTCTCATGAGTGGTATTCAGCAGATTATTCGCCACATTTTTTAAGGATTGGACTGTGTGACCGAAAAAGTGTCTAAACTACAACTGAGTGTTTTATCATGGAAAACACATTTGCACATAAATTTCAAATCAATCAAAACTTTTTTCTTGTATGATGATTTAATAAAATAAATAAATAATAAATAAATAAATAAAGCCTTTATTTAGTCTCCAGACAACATTTTTCAATACATCATTAGAAAAACAATTTACAATCTATTACAAACCATTCATCTTCAGTTTTCAATACACTAGAGAAATTCTTCTTTTTTTTATAAATACATATATAGAGTCCATACAGTCGTACAAATTTAGTTTTTACTCCTGTTATACAGGAGTATTTTTTCCTTCCTCGAGCAAAATGAAAAAATGTTAGTTTATGAAATTTAATGAAATCGAAAGAATAATATAATATAAAGAAGAATATAATAAAACAATAATTTCCTTTTCCAATACATAAATTTGATAATTTCTCTGGAAACTAGGCCCACTTGCGGGCATAGGCCTTCCCTAGGTTTTTCCATCTCTGCCTGTTTTTCGCCGTCTCCATAAAGTTTATACCTGCAGTCTTTACGATATCATCCTTCCATCTGGCTTTCTGTCGACCTACTCTTCTTGTTTTCCACGTTGGCTCCCAACTGGTGACTTTTCTCGTCTTCTAATCTTGCGATGTGGCCAGCCCATTTCCATTTCAGCAACTTCACTGTTTTTGTCACATCCTCAAGGCTTGTAATACTTCTTATAAAAGAGTTCCTGATTCTTTGTTGTCTTTGATATTGAGCTCTTTATTTTTCATAATACACTTCAAAGCCCAATACTTCTTCCATGCTATGTTGCATCTTCTCTTCACTTCATTTTGTTCCCTCGTTGCAAATGAGAAGCTTTGACACAGATAAACCACTTCGTTTGTCAGACTCAACATTCTACCCCCAATCTGTATTTCACAGTTTTCTCTGTTGGACATTATGAAGGTTTTATCCGGATTGATGATGAGTCCAGCCTGTTCACTGGCGCTTACGAGATCCTCCAACATATCCTGCAGCTCTCGACTTGACTTGGCAATAACCACGATATCGTCAGCGAAGCGAAGATGATTTAGATTTTCTCCATTGATATTGATGCCGAATCTCTCCCATTTCTAATAATTTGAAAACCTCTTGAAGAGCTGCGTTGAACAGTATCGGTGATGCCGGGTCGCCTTGCTTCACTCCTCTTTCTAGCTTGAAATAATTGCCTGGTTTTTCAAGAATTACCCTTGCAGTACTGTTTTCATAATATGCTCCATTATATTTCATAAATCTCGACTTGGATATAATTTTTTCCTATGGATGACGTGATGCTGATTGGACGGAAGTTATTGATTTCATAGATGTCTCCTTTTTATATAGAAGTATCATATCGGCTGATTTCCACTGATGAGGGATCTGCTGTTCTTTCAATACTCTATTGAATATGTTCACTAATAAGGCTATTATCACGGGAGCAAGAGTTTGAATTATTTCGTTTGTGATTTTATCGTTACCAGCCATTTTGTTTATTTTTAGTGATTTAATGCAATCCATTACTTCCTGCACTCGGAAATCTGGTATAGTATCTGTGATGGAAGCAGCGTTTGAGATTTCGAAAGTCGCATTCCCAGTACATTTGAATAACTCTTTGTAGAATTGTGTCGCTTTTCCAATTATACCTTGTCTTCTTCTATCTATTTTTCCATGTTATCTTTCAACCCTGTGTTCCATTGAAGACCGTACGATATTTTTTTCATTTGTTTAATTGAGCTAGTTGACTCTAAGGCTTCTGATATGATTCGATCTTCAT
Source organism: Nilaparvata lugens (assembly GCF_014356525.2). Lineage (NCBI taxonomy): Eukaryota > Metazoa > Arthropoda > Insecta > Hemiptera > Delphacidae > Nilaparvata > Nilaparvata lugens. The sequence continues at coordinate 66,963,439 of NC_052505.1, read as the reverse complement.
GAATTTTTAGGTCATTTCGGATATGGAATCTCGCTAATTTGCATAGAAGGTTATACTCAATTTTTTCCTCTACAGTTTTTGGATTTTTCCTCTTCATAGCTTCTCTCGAACAAATTATATTTTTCGTGTTCTGTGAAATTTTTGTTGGTCTCGTCGATGCTGATTGTTTAAAGAACTCACAACCAGAGATTCCATCAAATTGTATGATTCCTGCAGTGTCAGGTGCGATTCATTTTCAATTATATGTCGTACATTTGCCGCTAATTCATGTGTCTCTGTTTCATTAAGTGCCAGCATTTTAACAACATTTTTATTCCATGTACGCCTCGGTCTCAATGAATTCCATTCTTTAGACAGTATGATAGTTATCAGTCTGTGGTCTGTGAAGAATTTAATTTTTCCGGTGACGTCGAACTGTTCCACGAGGCCTCTATACGCTGTCAAAACATAATCAATTTCACTTTTTGTTTGCTGATTCGGAGAGATCCATGTCCACTTTCTTCCTCTTCTTTTTTTGAAAAATGAATTAATCACCTTCAACCCTTGTTGAAAACAGAAATCAATTAGCATTTGGCCTGACTCGTTTCTCCTTCCATATCCATATTTACCTACGACATTCGCCTCGTTGTCTTCCTGAAATCCAACTTGTGCATTGAAATCTCCTAGTATTATCGTAGAGTTTTTCCAATTATTGCTTTTATCTTGAGACAAGATCGTAGAAAGAGTCTCGTAGAAAAGTTCTCGTTCTATCACATCTGATTCAGCTGTAGGAGCGTAAACTTGATAAATATTCAACGTTTTACAGATTCCAACTCTCAGTCTCAACACTGCAATTCTTTCTGAGAAACCCTTGAGTTCGATTATTTTTTCTTTTAAATGTTTCTTTATTAAAAATCCAACTCCGTTTTGGCCTTGTGTCTCGCCAAAGTGGTAGAAAAGGAATTCGCTTTTTCTGTATATAATTTTTTCAGAATTTCTCCTTACCTCTGCTAAACCAAGAATGTCTATATTTGTTTCTTGTAATGCTTCTTCTAATTCACACAGTCTGTCTTCCGTACGAAGAGTTCTTACAGTTAGTGTTCCTATCACTAATCCTGGGGGGTTACGGTCACAATTCCCCTCGGTGACCAATCTTTCTGGGGAAATTTTATTTCTTGAATTTCTTGCTTTTAATATCATCCCGTTTTTGTTGGTTGGCAGCCTAGTTTCCATTAAACGCTATTCATTCCTATCCAAGTTCTTATCCCTACTTTTCATCTGGAAATAGTTGTCTATAGGACCCTTTTTCTCTACACTGCTACTTTCCTTTCCTGTCTTTTCGGGTACTATTTCCTTCTGTTTCTCATCTGATGCCCTCATTTGTTTTGCCTGGCTTTCCTCACTCGTTGGAGAAACACTCAACTCTCTTTTTTTATTTCCTTTCTTATATTCCATCACGACTAATTTATCGTACTTGATTACGGCGTATTTACCTTCTTTTCTGGCTGTTACTAGATCGTTTTTAAGGCTCTTCCTAATTTGTTGAACGTCCTCAGGATAGTCTTCAGAGACAGAAAAATTAGATCCTTTCAATTTCTTACTATTCTTCAAAACTTCCGTTTTTTTCGACAGCGTTGTCAGTGCCAGAACAATTGGTCTGGCTGTATTATCTTCGTTTTTTTCCTATTCTTCTGACAAAGTCCACCTCCCAGTTTTCAATTCTTACATCGAGTTTTCCTCTTATTAGTTCAATAACCAAACTTTATAAATCTCTGGACACCTTGATTTCGAAGGGCTGTGAACAAGAATGCATGGCTTATACTATCGAATGCTTTTCGGTAATCAACAAATGCCAAATATAGACCAATTTGATACTCCGAACATTTTTCAATGAGTTGATCGACGACTTGGATATTATCAAGTGTTGAAAATCCTTTTCGGAAACCAGCTTGCTCGACAGGTTGTTGTGTTTCAAGTATCGGCTGGATGCGGTTTGTCAACAATCTCATAAACAATTTTCCTATGGATGACGTGATGCTGATTGGACGGAAGTTATTGATTTCATAGATGTCTCCTTTTTTATATAGAAGTATCATATCGGCTGATTTCCACTGATGAGGGATCTGCTGTTCTTTCAATACTCTATTGAATATGTTCACTAATAAGGCTATTATCACGGGAGCAAGAGTTTGAATAATTTCGTTTGTGATTTTATCGTTACCAGCCATTTTGTTTCTTTTTAGTGATTTAATGCAATCCATTACTTCCTGCACTCGGAAATCTGGTATAGTATCTGTGATGGAAGCAGCGTTTGAGATTTCGAAAGTCGCATTCCCAGTACATTTGAATAACTCTTTGTAGAATTGTGTCGCTTTTCCAATTATACCTTGTCTTCTTCTATCTATTTTTCCATGTTTATCTTTCAACCCTGTGTTCCATTGAAGACCGTACGATATTTTTTTTCATTTGTTTAATTGAGCTAGTTGACTCTAAGGCTTCTGATATGATTCGATCTTCATGAATTTTTAGGTCATTTCGGATATGGAATCTCGCTAATTTGCATAGAAGGTTATACTCAATTTTTTTCCTCTACAGTTTTTGGATTTTTCCTCTTCATAGCTTCTCTCGAACAAATTATATTTTTCGTGTTCTGTGAAATTTATGTTGGTCTCGTCGATGCTGATTGTTTAAAAGTACTCACAACCAGAGATTCCATCAAATTGTATGATTCCTGCAGTGTCAGGTGCGATTCATTTTCAATTATATGTCGTAAATTTGCCGCTAATTCATGTGTCTCTGTTTCATTAAGTGCCAGCATTTTAACAACATTTTTATTCCATGTACGCCTCGGTCTCAATGAATTCCATTCTTTAGACAGTATGATAGTTATCAGTCTGTGGTCTGTGAAGAATTTAATTTTTCCGGTGACGTCGAACTGTTCCACGAGGCCTCTATACGCTGTCAAAACATAATCAATTTCACTTTTTGTTTGCTGATTCGGAGAGATCCATGTCCACTTTCTTCCTCTTATTTTTTTGAAAAATGAATTAATCACCTTCAACCCTTGTTGAAAACAGAAATCAATAAGCATTTGGCCTGACTCGTTTCTCCTTCCATATCCATATTTACCTACGACATTCGCCTCGTTGTCTTCCTGAAATCCAACTTGTGCATTGAAATCTCCTAGTATTATCGTAGAGTTTTTCCAATTATTGCTTTTATCTTGAGACAAGATCGTAGAAAGAGTTTCGTAGAAAAGTTCTCGTTCTATCACATCTGATTCAGCTGTAGGAGCGTAAACTTGATGAATATTCAAACGTTTTACAGATTCTAACTCTCAGTCTCAACACTGCAATTCTTTCTGAGAAACCCTTGAGTTCGATTATTTTTTTCTTTTAAATGTTTCTTTATTAAAAATCCAACTCCGTTTTGGCCTTGTGTCTCGCCTAAGTGGTAGAAAAGGAATTCGCTTTTTCTGTATATAATTTTTTCAGAATTTCTCCTTACCTCTGCTAAACCAAGAATGTCTGTATTTGTTTCTTGTAATGCTTCTTCTAATTCACACAGTCTGTCTTCCGTACGAAGAGTTCTTACAGTTAGTGTTCCTATCACTAATCCTGGGGGGTTACGGTCACAATTCTCCTCGGTGACCAACCTTTCTGGGGAAATTTTATTTCTTGAATTTCTTGCTTTTAATATCATCCCGTTTTTGTTGGTTGGCAGCCTAGTTTCCATTAAACGCTATTCATTCCTATCCAAGTTCTTATCCCTACTTTTTATCTGGAAATAGTTGTCTATAGGACCCCTTTTCTCTACACTGCTACTTTCCTTTCCTGTCTTGTCGGGTACTATTTCCTTCTGTTTCTCATCTGATGCCCTCATTTGTTTTGCCTGGCTTTCCTCACTCGTTGGAGAAACACTCAACTCTCTTTTTTTATTTCCTTTCTTATATTCCATCAAGACTAATTTATCGTACTTGATTACGGCGTATTTACCTTCTTTTCTGGCTGTTACTAGATCGTTTTTCCTGCATATGTGGATTCTGAATTTGAATTTACTGCTTTTATGTGCTCATTGTACTTTATTTTCAAGCTACGGCCGGTCTGTCCAATACAGAATTTTGGGCATGTATTACATTTTAGTTTATAAATTCCTGTTTTTTCAAATTGTGAGCTGTCTATTTTTCGTGTTTTTAGTTGGGTTTTCATGTTGTTGTTGGTTCTAAATGCTGTTTTGTAGCCTGATTTTTTGAATATGTTTGCTATGAATTGTGATTTTTTATTGAAATAGGTTAGTGTGACGTATTTGTTGGGATTTGGGGGTTTCTGTTTCTCGTTTTTCATTTTGAAGTATTTTGTCTATTACATTGGATGAGTAGCCATTGTTTTGTGCCAGATATTTTATTGTGTTCAATTCTGTCTGGTAATCTTCTTTTGTAAGTGGAATGCTTATTAGTCTATGGATCATGGAGTTAAAGGCAGCAAGTTAGTGTTGTAGTGGATGATTTGATGTTTCATGCATGAGTGTATCTGTCATTGTGGGCTTTCTGAAAATACTAAATCTTGGTTTGTTGTCCTGTTTTGATATTGAGAGGTACAGAAAGTTTAGGGCATTGTTGGTTTCATATTCTGCAGTGAAATGTTTTTGTGTATTTTGTTCAATTCTGAGAGGATTTGATCACATTGTCTGGCATTTCCTTTGTAGAGTAGTATTATGTCATCAACATATCTTTTCCAATGAATGATTTTTTCTGCATGTTTATTTTTGAATATTCTTGTTTCTTCCATGTGTTGCAGGAAAATTTCAGCTAGTATACAGAAGATTGGGCTTCCCATTGGAAGGCCCTCTTTTTGACTGAAGTAATTTTGTGATGTTATGATTTTTAATATTTCTATTAGCTCTCTGGTGTGTTCTGGTGAATTGTTCTTGTTGTTCAGGATTTTTTCAATAATAGCTATGGTTTCTTTAACTGGGATGTTGGTGTAGAGGTTCTTGATATCAAATGATGCTAGAGTGGAATTATATGGAATGTGAATGTCTTTAATTTTATTTAAAATGTCCAAGCTGTTTTTAAATAAGCAGGATGCTGGTCTACTGGTATTAGTTTCCTTAGTTGTAAATCCATTTGTTTAGCTAATCTGTATGCTGGAGCTTTTTGTATTCTATGATAGGTCTTACTGGTGTGTTCTCTTTGTGGAGTTTGAAAAGTGATGATCAACTTAACTTCAAATCAAATGTAATATTTTCCCACATTTTGGCCACGCAGTCCAACCCATAAGAGCAAGCGCCCCTGGTGTCAGGCTGATGAAGCTCCTCTTCAGGAGTGAAATGCATTCCTCAATACTCCAAGAAAAGAAAGTGTTTTTTCAAATATTTACAAGTAGCACAGTGTCTGAACCACAACAAAGTTATTAAAATATTGAATTCAACTAGTTGAGATACCAATCCAACATAATCAATAAAAGGTTAAATACAGATCCAAAACAAGGTTTAATACCGATTCATTGAAATAGGTTTGAATACAGTTTCGAAACACATTCAGCTTGTACCTATTGAATGAGATGTAGCATAGCATAGCATACCTGTGGCATGAGCCTGACTGGTCTGCATCCATAGCCTGAGCATGACCATGGCCTGTTGGGGGAGGTTGTTGCGGTACTCCTTCTGGATGTGGGTGATGTCCGACTCAGACATGTCCAGTTCTCTGGCCAAAGGAATCCAGTCGCTGTTCAGCAAGTTGCAGATATCCGCCAACCTACAAATTAGCAATAAATACATACATTTATAAATAGACAGATTAATGCATAACAAAACAAAACCCTTTGTTCAATTTTTCAAACAACTATATATAACTTACTAGCAATCAATTAATAACATTTTTTGTATGGCAGATTACATTTTTTATGTCATTTCAATTCTCTGTTTCAGAGAACTGTTGACAAGAGCTGGTGGCAAGAAGCTACTTCTCAAGAAATAGGTGAATTGATAAGCATAGGCTCAAATTAACAAAAAAATGAATTTAGTATATTTTGGATCGTACAAATTTCAAAAACTATTATAGTAACTTAATTTACGAGTGAGAAACAAAGATTTTGTTGAAAACAAGAATTTCCACAAGTTGACAACAAAATGTTGCTGTGCTTATCAATGAATTGAAAACAAATTTATTGAAAACTAAATTAACAACAATGGTGTAAACGCGGCTTTAATCTATGAAAAACTAAAACTTCAGTTTATCCATTGATGACCAAAGTGGTTATGAGGTTGTGAGAGCATTAAACATTATATATAGTCTGCTTTATAGTTTCTAAATGTTTTAATGGCTAGGTAACGTACAAAATAGTATTTTTTATTGTTAGTACAAGAGACCAAATATCAATCAATCTGGGTATAAGATACAATATAATATTTGTTTACAGGAACAGTTTTGGGCCTGTTGTTTCCAAGTTGTGTTGCTTTTTCGAAATAAATAAAAATCTTATTTTCCAACTAATACACCATGATATGAGGGTTTCAATAGATGTGAATATTTCATATTTTAGTGATAATAATGTTAAATATTTCTTCTATGTTTGGTTTTGAAGAATCTAAATTTAAAAATCTACTTTATGAAAATAATTAAAGACTGAAAATTTTGTCAAGTGAAGAACTACAAGACTTGACCTATTCCGGACTATGAGTAACCTAATCTAAATTTGGGAGAGGAATAGCACAAGGTTACCTTATTTTTTTCTTCCTATCATTTTAATGATGTACTTATTGCATGAATCAATAAAGAATAAAGATAATTGACGAACTCAACTCTAATAAGGACAATCAAAATGACCTGATATCAGCCCGATGTATGGTCTCGCCGTTCCCCAAGCCATTCTCCTGCAGGAAGCTGTAGTTTTTGTCGAGTAGGAAGAGGTCGCTCTCGGAGGGGGTGGACTCCGCGACTATCTTATCGGGCAGCGATATGTTGAGCGTGCACACGGGCGCATGCGCGATCTCGCCACGACCCGCGCGCGGCTCTGACATGAACAGAACACGTGCCATCGGCTTCTCATCGGCGTCCCGCACGCGAACCGTGAACGGCAGCCGGTTCTCCTTGAAGGCGTGCAGGCCCAGCTCCAACGGCTCGCCCGACTTCGCCACGGGTACCAGGTTGCCGGCGAACTCCACGTACAGAGGTTTGCCTTCCAGCACCTGCCAATTTATATTCAAAAATTAGAGTTTAAGATATAAAAAATGATTATCTATTCACGATATGGCTGCCCCCCCCCCATTTGGTTGCTGCAATTTGAAGCTTTCACTTGTGAATTATCCTTATAATAAAAATATTTTTATAATATATTTTTTTTGCAATCTATACACGGAATAGGTAGAAAAACTATGAGTTCATCATCACAAGCTCAATATTGAATGTTCTTGTCTATCCTGTAAAATCGATTTCTTTGACATACAAAATTGCAGTTGATAACCATTGAGATTGTAATAGTTAATGTAACTTTCCATGAGGAATTTTAATTTTAATTTTCCACTATAACACTATAATATTTGGAAAGCATTACTTCGTAAGTAAATATTGCATTGATCGATAATAATAATAATAGTATATTCAAGAAGTCAATTTGTTCAATTTTCACTTGAGAATTCTTGATAATAATCAAAAGAAGATTTATTTTAGATTAATATTTTAATATACTTATTCACTTTTTTCTTTAGGGCTACTTTTAATATAAATAAAAATATAAATCTCAGTACCCTTTCAAATTATTTTGTCACAACTTGTTTCGGACACTAATGCAATTTTCAATTGATGACTTGAAAATGGCAGTAGGCTAGTGTCTGAAACATGTTGCCAAAATAATTTAAAAGGGTACTGAGATTTATATTTTTATTTACTTATTCACTTATACTTTTTGAATATGTTTGAGGCTGGATTATATCAGAGACAGCATAAGGAGATGGATATAACCAAGATGAGGATGAAAGAGAAAGAGAAAACTATATACGGTACGTGATAATATAATTTATTAAGAATAGTAAGAATCTTTTTGTGTAGTTGAGAAGTTGATATTGTGGTAATTCATATTGAATGAAAAAGACTAAGAAATTGTCAAAAACCACTGATTTATTGATAATTAGAAAGACCGGTTGTGCCAAAATTTATTTATTTTTTCGAAATTATAACTTTTCCAAGATAAAATTTTATTAGAGTGCTAGATTAACGTTGTGATTTTCTCACGGTATCGGAGTAATTTCATGATGTCATTCCGCACATTACGTAATTAAATTCGGATATTTTCTCTATTGTTTTCAAACGTTTTCCTAGAGTACTTAGAATTGTTGTAAACGCAAAATCATCATAAAAAATCAGTTGAACGTCCATTCTGTTGCTGAGTCTTCTACTTTGATTGAGGGAATTTTCCTGAATTCTGTCTTTGTTAGTTGTATTCCTTTCTCGTTCTATTGAGGGAAATTATTGTCGTCCCCACCACGTCCTTTGTAATTTGGTAATTTTCTTTTGGCTACATTGCCAGCCCTGATACCTATTTTTGATCCTGATTCGGTCGACTTGGAGACCTGAACGAGAGACCGCTTTTATCTTCTGTAGAGTACAGACATGTTTTCTGAGCTTAATTATTTATTGACCTGATTCAATAATGTCTTTTCCAGACAGTTTTTTATTCTCTCTCGGAGACTAAAATTATATTATTGGGAATCATTTATCCCATCAGTTTTGAAATCGCCAATCCTTTTATTAAATTATTAATTGCATAGTTAATTTCCATTCAGAGCGGTTGACTGCTGCACTTTATTATTATTGTAGGCTATGGATTAGTGATAGTCGAAAACCCATTTAAGGGTGAGTAATGAATATTTTATAGTATTGTTGTATTGTCTTTATTTTAATAATTTTGATATTACAGGTAACAACCCCTGATTTAACAATTCTTCGTTTTCAAATATTTTATAACTCAATTTTGTAGTCTTACATCTGAGATGTATGACAATATACTAATGTAAAAGGAAGTGATACTAAATGGAGTATCTTCCTATTCTTTATTTTATAGGTAGAGTCATTTAAATCTCTGACCTTCTGTAATTGTTTGTTCATCATTCTTTTAACTAGTAATTTCTTTTCATAATCCCATTCATTATAGATTTAAAATTCTACTATTAAAACCTATAATATTCCTCTAATTTTATATTCAATGTAAATTGTATGTATTGTATTCATTAGATGATTTCTTGAGAAATCATTCATTGAATGCAATATTTAGTATGTTATTTATTCTAGCATTACTAAGTAGTTGTGACTTGTGTTGCAGGGTTTTTTTTTGTGTGTGTGTATTCTTGAATACTCATTCGAGGATCGTGCTGTAAATATGTCTTGCTGTCAAACGAGGGCTTACGAATTCGCCGACCGAGATGGCCGGTGATATCGGACATCTGACCTTGCCGTGCGGGGCTGAAATGTGACAATCTTCGATCTGACGCCACTAGCCCAATGCCTGGAGGCCATCACCCTTCATCCTCATCCATCACCCTTTGGACACCGGACTCGAGGACGACAGATCTTAGATAAGTACTTGATACCCCCCACTACAATATCAGATGTGCCCCCGTAAATTTGGTCTCTTAAAGACGTATTATATTTGGTCTCTTAAAGACGTATTATACTTGGTCTCTTAAAGACAGATTGATTATTCTATTATCCATGTAAAGATGTATTTTGTAATATTCTCTATATTATTCTCATTATTATAAGAGCAGTCAGTCAACCGCATATCTATGTTTTTAATTCCAAGACCCTCAAACCACTAGGATTAGGATCACATTATTGATCAGATAAAAACCCGCAGATCTCAGGGTCTATCACAATTTCAACAACTAAGCCTTCTCCGACAAAATCATTTGTCACCAGGAGACCGGCTTCACGGTTTCGGTTATTACACCATCAGAGATTGACAATGGTGTAATAACCGAAACCGGTCTTTCTAATTATCAATAAATCAGTGGTTTTTTGACAATTTCTTAGTCTTTTTCATTCGACAGTAAGAATGTGTGAGAAGGAGCAAGATGCGAGAATGGGTGAAGTGTACAGACATGAAAAGAGATATTTGAGACGAATGATGCAGGGTTTGTTTATGGAAGATGTAAGACCAGGGTGACCATTGATGAAAGTTGAAAGAAGTCAAATCACAATCAAACAAAAACAAGAAAGTCATAATGAATAGGATAGAGACTAACCTCAACGTCTCTGCTTTTAGCAACTTCGGTGAAATGTTCCTGGTGTTCCAGCGTCTTATCTTCCTTGTCGTCGGTCATACAAAACACCCTCAGTCTCGCTTCCATCACATCTACGCGTTTTGCAAACACAACGAATCTAAAACAAATTATTACCTAACACTTTATTCATGGCAATAATAAGAGATGAGATTGCACAAACTATTGCCAATATCGTCTATGATACTATCGCCAAGCATATATTCAATAATAAACTTGACTTTCAACTGTCAGCATTGTTTAAAGTATAATTATGACATTATCACTGTCAATAAATGGGAAGCATGGTTCCTACTTATAAGGAATGCGGCAAAAAGATAACTCACTAAAGCATGTGTATAATTCAAATGATCAACTCTCTTTGAACTGGAAATGCCTTGTTTTACAGCATATTTTCTCAATATATCTCATTTATTGAGTTCAACTAATTTGAGATTTAATGAATTCAATATTTAATAGATTGAATTATATTTTAGCTTCTCACTTGTCATTGAAGGTGTTTCGGATAGACACGTTAATTCGTTTGTCCCGGCTGCCTAAAAACAGTAGTTGGGTCATGTCAAAGACGCTGAAATTGATCAGGTGCATCCTGAAAACTGACACTAGACCTGAGCCAGCCAAGTCACTTTATATTATTATTATTGAAGGTACATGTGGTTAAACACGTTAAAAAATAGATCATGAATGAAAAATGTCATGTGACATTATCATTGGAACACGACTTATGTGTTTTAAATAGTGCATATGTGGTACAAATTAAATGTAACTGACTTTGCCATGAAGGGCACATGGTTGGCCTCCTTGTAGAGGTCGGAAGCCATGTTGGTGGCGTTGGCGATGTTACGACAGTCCATCAGCCAGAAGCGCGCTGACACGGTTGTCGTGAACGATACGCAGTCCTTTACGAACGTCAGCGGCGTCGAACCCGTCACGTCCTCCCACTGCGCTCGCGAGTTGCCGCCTACAACACATTCATTTGCCATAAAATAGCAATATTATAAATAACGGAATTGAAATAAATAGAAAACATCAAAAATAGACCAATATTTATGTTGAAATAATACAAACTAATTGATGTAAAAATAGACTGTATTTCACAGAAACTGTATTAATCATATTAACTGTATTTATGAAACATTACCAGCATAAAGAAAACGTTGCTGTAATGGGGTAAAGCTGCGATTGTATGCAATTTTAATAACGATAATATAATATTGTGATGTAACTACATAAATCTATGGGTTTTTAGCAAATAACTGTCCATTCTCTGAAAAGGATATAAAACAATAACTTCCCATTAACCCACGACCGGGAGATAAAACGAGCTGGCTAAATAAAAACTAGTAGGGTAAGTAAATACTCCTCCAGAATAAAAAAAACAGTAAACGCAAGAGTTAGAGTATTTATTGTTACTGAGAAGTAAATACGTACGAGTGAAGAGAACCATTATGGTTCAACAAACAACAATAAATCAATGAAAAAGTAGCTCACTTCTAGAATTATTCAATTCAATGTCTCTACAGACTCTTTTTAGGAATTGATATTTCTTCATCACATCAAAATTAGACTTATCAGTATTTATCAATCTCAACCCTATACACAGACGGTATTGTAGGGGTCACACACGGATTGTCTTGTAGGAGAATTCTTTTAATATTAACACGATTGGAATTGATTTTGAAGTGCGTTTCGAAGAAGTGATTTGATTTGATTGATATAATGTTTCTTTTCATATTGACCAAAAAAAGGCTGAAAGTATTGAGTGTATACCAGTGATGCTGCATAGCAGACGGAGTGTGGGCGCATCGCCCGAGTACTGGTTGATCATGCCCTTGTTGGCCACCTGCGGACAGGGGATGGTGAGGGTGATGGGTTTGTGGAACTTGCGTCGGCGCGGCTCCACGGTCACCACAGGTGAGATGCCCACTCGGTTACCCAGCAGGCGCGACACCAGTTCCGGTGCGATCGGTTGCGCCTGCAAACATACACACACTTGGTCTCGTTTTCGGAGCAATCGTTCAATTCGATTTTATTGCAGATAATTACGATGTTAGATCCTGCTAAACATGAAGGGTTTATTTTAATAAATGACTGTGTTAATTAACAAATAATTGTGTTGAAGTATTAAATAAATAACATGAATTATGAGTATTTTGGATATGGTGGAGTTCATGCTGTTGTGTGTTTGTGGATACTGATTTTGAACTTGAAATTATACACGTTGTATACAAAGAACCTGAACTGGTGGACACTATAGAACAATAAAACAAATCTACAGTCACACAATAAAACAAATAACCAGATCTTTTAAATGAGAAATCTCGTCATTTTTGATCAATCATCACCTTTTTCATCCTTACCCACAACCCCAATCCTTTCATCCTCACCCACAACCCCAATCCTTTCATCCTCACCCACAACCCCAATCCTAATATACAACAGTACCCACCAAAACAAACACTTACATCGTTCCAAAAATTTCCTTCTAATCTCCGTCTTTCAAAGATGACAGCCAGAAGATGGCTTCCGAGTCGATAGCTTTCGTTGTCAGAGTGAAAAACTTTCAACTTCAAATTTCTCAAATTGGGCTCTATAGACAATTAAGAGAAAGGAGGACAATAAAATAAAGTTTGTGCTTGAGTGAGTATAAAAGTGATGACTCAGATCTTCTTTCCATTGTTTCACTCGTGAGGAGTTCCAGTTCACAATGCTCACATTCTCACTGAATCAGGTCATGTGATTTTCAGTTCGGCACAGCTTCAGTTGTTAGGTGGCTACTGTGAATCGGTTATACTGTACTTCACTCACATTATGTTTGTGGACATCGTCTCTCGGCTCTCATAACCGAGTATAGTCATTGTTCACTTACTCAACCAGCGATAATGTTATATGTTACTGATATACGCGTATTTCTACTGAACCAATATTGGCATTATAATGATGTGATCAAGAGAAATTGATGATAGAAATAGAGTGATTACCTGAAGGCCGACCCTAATCTTCTTGGTGAGTGCATTGGGAGGGAAGAGAGCCTGCACTTGCGGCACAGCAGTCGACGAGACCACGCCCCCCTCCGGACCAATGGCGTGCTGCTCCTGCCGCAGCCGCGACACCACCGCAAAGTATTGTGGGAAATCCACAGTCACGATCCTCGTTATGCGGCTCGTCTGCAGGTCCTCTATCTGTCTCAAATCTGTCGACAAAAAGAAAAAAATTGATATTTTAAATTTGTTAAAAATGAATAAAATATACTAATGATTGAGCTTCGGTCTTCGTGAGAAGTATTTGGGAGCGTAAGTCAATTATATTACCCACAATTTAGGTGTATTTTTGTTTATGTTGGCAGTCCTGCTATTTGGTGTTGATTGTGTTTATACCTTTGCAAGTTTCAAGCTGCTAGGTTTGATGTATCACCACTGTCATACTGTTACTCATGACTGCTCAAATTTCCAATTGCACTGAAAAATAGTAACGTTCAGTGATCCGTTCTTATGGTCGGAAGGTGTTTCTGGGACCAAAATCCATCGACAACCAACCACAATAGTCTACGAATGAATTTCGGCCCAGTAAACAACAATTTAAATTTTAATAAACGTTAGGTCTTTGGTGCAAATGGAAAGTAGAGCGGCCATGATTAACAGAATGACAAAGACGATGAATTTGAACTAGCAGCTTGAAACTTGCACAGGTATAAAACGAATAGACAAAGCAAACCAACGCAAAACAACAGTATTTCAATAAGGATTGCTGGTAGAACGTGAATCTCAATATAGATATGATAAAGCAGACATTCATTCCCTTGAATCTGAAAAGTCTTTTGATCAACCAATACGTTCAGATTACTTTCTTTTGGAAACTCTCGTTGAGTACATCTTGATTAGTCTCTACTAGCATCAATATGAAACACATTGATAGTTTGATGATATTCCTATTCTACGATTAAGGGATAAACTACTCAACATCTTTTTCTTTTTAAAGAGTGGAAATCAATTTTTATTTAAGAGTGAAGATCCATTCACTGCAGTTTACCTTCTCCCTGGAAACTTTCGTTGAGAACATCCTGAACGGCTTCTTCGCTGGCATCGAGAACATGTTCGGACCAGTTGACGCCATTGTCGCAACGCAACACAACCAGTTCTCGCTCTTTGCCTCGCAACGACGCGAAGTGCGGCACCTCTATGATCACCGGCCTGCAACCAACACACTAACTAATTAATTAAACTGAAAACAAAATTATTTGATAAATGAAATTTTACCATACATCCTAGCTGGTTAATTTGAAACGTTTTTACAATACAACATACAACTAATTTATTGTGAGTAATAGCATAGAGAATAGATAGCATAAGATTATGCTATTTTTTCCTATGGTTATACTAAACATTCTCACTTGCATCAGCTATTTCGGAAATAACAGATGTTCAGCGGACCTCCACATCAGTAGTATGTAGTATTTATTATTATTTAATAATTAGACAGGAATGGCGTTCAAAAGAACTATGTAAAACAAAAAAATCACTCTATTAATCTGGCTTATTGAAACAAAACTAGAAAATATTAAAACCAAAACTAAAAAAAACTTTTGAAGCAGCAAGAGCGATCAAGATTTGGAAACTAAGAGTTGGATAAGGATATTGAACTGAATAGTCACAGTACAATAATCAGTGTAGATGGAAGATAAGAATGAATATTAATATTATAACAATTAATATAGTGAACTGGTATTTAAGAGTCCACCAATTAACATCGGATTTGATTCATTACTTCTATATGCACAGGGCAAAGAAGAGGAAAATGTATGTTATTGTTGTCTCTTCTTTCGATTAACAGTCTAAAGATACTGGACAAATTCTATATTAATAGGAGAATTAATATTATTAAACTATTAATATGAAATAATTTCATAGTATTTTTTTATTAATAAACAATTCAAGTAGCCCTCTTTAAATACTTTATTATTTAACAAATTCTATAAAAAATATTGAAAAACAGTAAATAGATACTGCGAATTGGTAAATACTGATAAAACTATGAAGATATGAATGACTGACCCGAGAAACTTGGCATTGGACGGTCCAAGCTCTAATATGCGGCTGGCGAGGGCCTCGCCTTCCATGAGCGGAGGCGGATGCTGGAGGCGGTCGCGGCGGAGGTAGCGACACGTGATTCGCATGGGGGCGGCAGCCTTGCGGGGCGGCACGATCACACGCACGCCCCAGTGCCGGCATCCGCGCATCGCACCACCCCTCGCGTCCACCAGAAAACTCACCAGGAAACTACACACAATTCGAACCAGTCCAATTAATTACAAGTACAATAAGAATGTCCTAAAACTAAACTGATCACTAGTATAACCACAGCCATATCTAATAGTATTTCCCAAGCCCCATACTAGGGAGAATGACAGAAGTCGCACATGTTAGATCATTAGACTCGTCAGCCCGACTTTAAATTAAAGTGAAAAGCAAGTACAAAGTCCTAGATAGGTTAAAATGCCTTTTGTTAAAGGATACGCTAGCAGATGAACCATGGGACGCTAAGGACACACTGTGCCGGATCTGACTCTAGTTGACACCAGACGTAGTTCAAACATTTTACAAGATGCTAGTGTAGTACCACATAGTCATAACTGGTAGGGCTCTGTTTGAAAAGGAACCAATAATTATTCATAATTCCTATGGTTCAGTCGACTTGTAAGCTCGATTTGAAACAGTGAAAAGCGAGTTGAAAGTCACAGATAGGTTGAAATGCATTGTGTTATGCATTGCATGTTGCAGTTGACAACTATTTCTAGATCTATGTTTACAGTGCTGTCAATTTGATGGGCATGGCATTTATTAGAGGTGGCTGTAGTATAACCATTGCCATCTTCAGTTAAATCATGGCTAATCTATAGTGTTGGTTGGCTATCTATTGATCATGGTTGAATACAATGCCCAGTGGGCAACACTTCAATAGTGGGGTTGAAATCAGCTGTCAGCAGCTGTGGCATGCAATAATACCTATTTGGGACTTTCCACTCGCATTCCACTCACGGTTTTCAACTCGGGCTGACATGTTTACTAAACCTACAATGTTGCCATTCTCCCTAGGGCAAGACTCCCAACTAGAGAAGGCTGAGGTATAACAATCGAATCCATCAATGGTGTCAATAATATAGTATGAACCACAAATTTTTAGTAAAACTATACAGCTTAAGGCTTTTCAATGTAACTTTATTTGATGAAACAAATAAAATAGGTCGTGAGTAATGAGATGAATAACTTATAGCACAGGTAAAGGAATATTATAGGTTTTAGGTTAAGGGATAGGTATTGAAACACTGATAAATGTCGAAGTTATGATGGCTAAGTGGACTCCACATAACATTTTTTATACCAGTAAAAGCCCCTCACACGAAATCTTACGAAATAGAATGAACTCTTCCATTTCCATTCAGCTCCAAACCTTATGAGAATACATACAAGTAAGCATTTTAAATTTTCCCATCTTACAATGGAAGAAATATAGCAGAGAAAAGAAGCAGAATAGTTTATAATACAGCTTCAGAATGGTAGTGTATTTTTTGATTTGAAATCAACTGAAGTTAGCCTGTGACAGCCAGGTTACATATAACTCCAGAAATATTAAAGAACTACTGGAACCTACAGTAACTATATAACCCACAGTATGGCCATTGACTGTCACGCATTTGATTGGCTAGCTCGATCACGTGGTACAAATCCGACATTAAGATTCCAAACTTACTATATAGTCATTATCTTATTGCATTGAAAACTTGGAACTTATCACTTCTTTTGCCGATTGGAAACATTATTTTGAACTTCCGATGAGTTTGGTAGAACCTTTTCGAAGGGAAATTTATTATAGGTACTTTAATATAGAACGATCAAGATGATTAAAATAGCACTAATAACGCTTAAAACATCAATTTTTCTTCCCTCGGGCTCCTCGCGGACCACTAACAGAGCTTTCGCGGATCACTTTTTGGGAACCACTGATCTCTAATCAATTTCTCTTCGAAAACGTTATACCAAACTCATCGGAAGTTCAAAATATGTTTCCAATCGGTGAAAAAAGTGATAAGTTCCAAATGTCCAATGCAATAAGATAGGACTATAAAGTTTGTTTGGAATCTTTATGGCGGATTTGTACCATGTGACAGTCAATGGCCATGCTGTGGGTAATATAGTTACTGTACTTAAACCAACATTCTATGAGCTATAAATATGACAATGAAACATTTCATGAATGAATGAATTATTTTTTATCAACATTCAGGGTCAAATTTATTCTTAAGAACGCTCTTAGCCAAGAATGCTTCTGTTGCTTAGCAATAGATTACAATCAACGTAGGTAGCTACCTATTGGTTGCTAGGCACATAAAGCTTGCTTGGCTAAGAACAGCCTCAAAAATTAAATTGATTATTTTGTGTGCATGAAATACGTTTTTAATGTGTGCATGCATATACACATTGCATATGCATGTAGTATGAACATTGTTTTCAAAAATTGAAATAAGGTTTTTCGTGAGAGGGATTAAGATGACACTGTAAATATTAGTCAAGCACAGACTGACAAAATAGGACACAACGAAATGATGGTATTTACATGAAATATTAGTTGTTATGTTATCCTTATTTTAGTTTGAGAATAAATTTGATTTTAACAGCATGCTAAAAATGAGGTGGAAGTAGTAACTAGATTTGATACAATCAAATGATACAGTGTAAATGCAATATTGAAATAATTATGAGTTATTTGTCAATTTATACACTAAGTATATTTTGTAAATTATTGAGCATGCTGTTAAAATGGTCCAAAACTATTGAGTTTACTACTAAATAATCAATTACTATTGGGGATTTTTTGTATCAACGAAAAAAATCAACAGTGTTCTACAGGGAGTAATCGGCCTTCAATGATAAAACAACATAATATTATATTGACTTAAATCTTATAATGCACGACACATCCCAACGTATCAAACCATCACTTCATACGCACATACTGATTCTCTAACGAACTACAACATAACAGTGCTTGGTTGTATGAACAAAATGTGTTCTTTATTATGTCTTTAGTCTCCAAGATATAATTATAAATTATAATACTAATAAATTACTAATTTATATTTCAATATCACAGTAATTGATGTAGTGTGCGAGTAGAAACGACTTATTGATTGATCAGGACAGTCAGAGTGAAAAAGTAAATATTTCAATGTCTATATCCTCCAAAGACCGCTCTGATTGCTGCCAAAAAGTTTTTCAATGTAGATCTAAGTTTTTCAAAAAATATGGAAGGGAAAATTTCATTGAATTATGGTAAAGATAGGTCGTATTCTCTACCTGAAATTCTATGCTACTTCTATGGTGAATGAATTTTAGCTTCTGAGGAAGTCACTATTCAGGCTTTCTACAATTCAAACAATACCTGATTTAGACTCTAAACTAGTCAACTAGAAATCAAAATATAAGATATATTCTGAAAATAAAGGTATTTATCTAACAATCTAATAACTTGAGATCAAGTTGAGCAGATATTGCAGACTAAGATAATATTTTATATATTATAGCCTTGATGGACTACAATACTATTTATATTGGTTAAGAATATTGAGAAAAACTACATGATGAGGTATTCCTCTGGCATTGTGTTAATCACCACACATTCATCATAATCAGCAACAAAAGAAAAGTGACAGCATCAATACTGTAACTTAACAAGAAAACAAATGAAGCGTGTTTTAATTGCTCATTACAATGCAACATAATATGATCCACTGCAAACGCCAAAGAACAAAACTAATCAAATATGTGAAGTACTAAGCAATTACAGAACAAATATTACAAATATAATACAAAAAGCAACTACAAAAGACTAGAAACTACTACACATTATAACATGAATTGCACTGAGCTTTAGCAGAGAAACCATAGCCATACAGCTATAGCATCGAATCTGAAAACGGTCTCTAGACTCAAGTCATACAACAGGAATAGCTCGGCTACAGTGAGATTCACTACAATCTGCCAGCATTCAATGAATAGGAAGCGTTGATGTTATTTATGACGAATGCTGGTATTTTTTTCTATTTGAATCTCACCATAGAAATAATGCCACAGTTTTAAAACTAATTATTAAATTTAAAACTAATGCTTGATTAGAAAATTAATAATCATTTTAAACTGTGACGGATTTCTAGCCATTGAAGGGGTATAAATCATTCAAGAACGTATAGGGTAGTGCAAATCGGATAATATGTGTAAGGGATGAACAAAGCTAAAACTACTATATATCCACTTACTTCTTCCATTGAGCTTTGCTGTTTCCACCAAACCCAAAAGGAAAAACAAACAAAAGAAGTTTAGAGAAGCGATGTAGGATTTAAAAATGTCTACAGATAGTACACTATATATAACAATAACACGTTTGTAGTCATCATTAGTATGGAAAAGGAATTTGAAGATCTAGAAATCTAGATACGGCTACAATAATCTGTGTGGAAGCTTAATAAATTAATTTAAAATGTACAAATCTATCGATTTTGAGTAGAAAACCATAAATAAATAGTAGTTAAAATAATAAATATCGACAATTTTTATAATTTGTTCTTCTCACTATATGGTACAAAATCACGCATTCTATTTTGAAAACAACTAGAAAGTGTGCCTGAAAACTTATACAAACTGTAATTATTAATTAATCTTCCAGAAATAAATAAATTTTATTAAAATAAAATACAGTAGGAAGGATTCTACACTAACTAAATCCTTTACGAGGATCTAATAATTTTGGTCTATTAAAAATGGAATACATTTTTATACTAGAGTATCAATAGGTTTCTAATAAATTTCTGAAAAGAGTTCAAGAAACATTTCAAATAAAAAGGAACTCCGAATATGATACAAAAGAGACGTTGATGAAACTCAAAACAAAACTGAAATCAATTTTCTATGTGAAGCGAACTTTTACTGTTTATTACTTCAATAAACATTTATTCTAGACGGTGATCTAAGATGGGAAGATTGGTAAAAAATTAAAAAGAGAGGTTACTAGAATTGTCAAGGAATAGCAAACCAAACACCAAAAACACAAAGTTAGCAATTTAATTCTAGTTTTACATTATTATTAGTTCTTTCAGTTGAAAGATGTGTTTTAGTTACTTTCTGTACCGGTAATCTGTTTACGACTATTTTGTATATTAATTTTTTCAAGTTTGCTTTATAAAATCAAACACTGTGCAAACAAATCCAGTGCTAAATATAAGATAAAGACTCATTTTACATGCGCTTTCTACATAGAATAATCCAAAGTTCCTTCTTAACACGACTTCTATGAATTACTATGAATTGCATTTGTCTTTTCACATCAACACGTCTTATTATTTGACATTTATATACTTTTTTATAACACTATATATTACTTTACATTACTTTTATAACTGAATGATAGTTTAATTCTTTTCATGATTCAAAAATATGTTTTCAAGAACTGAAATCTTGGGTTGGATATTATGAATTTCTACCTGAATACTCAAATATTATTTTTACAATGTGTTTCTCTCTAGAATAAACTATATCGTTATGTTAGTTATTAATACACAGTGATATTTATTTTTATAATTAATTAATAAAAACCAATCTTGAGATTTTTGTACAGCAGCTAATTGTATAGGATTGAGCATCCTCAAAAGAATGAAATAATCAATTGTTTTAGAAAATTGGACTACTTTCTGTACAGATAACGTATGTAAAAATGTTCCTTTATAGTGATATTCACTCTTAAACAGTCAGCATTGTTTGGATGGGGAGAAGTGAAGTTGTTTGGCAATGAATGCTGACAGTTTAAAGTGAATGATACTGTAGAGCAGCCTGAATTTGAATGGTAGAGAGCATTAGGAAGGATAAGCGCAACCACACACCACTGCGTGTCTTGTGTCAGTTTTGAATGTGTTTGTACCTTTCCCGCCACATCCCCGGACTCTTGGAAGGAAAGCGGCCTAGGCGCGCCAGCGAACGATCAAGCTTAAGCAACCTGGCGCAAGTCAACAACACGCACATAAGGCCACCAACAACATAAAAAGCGCTCATTTAGCCGTTCAAACGATAATATATTCGCACAGAAAATCTTTACTACCCAGCTAAGCCAAATAGAACAGCAGTTCAAGGGTGAATTGGATTTTTGAATTTTGAAATTTCTCATATATTTTATAAAAAATATCTAATACTTTAACAGAAATTGGAGAAAATTTTAAATTTGTACATGGCATTGGAAACTCTAAGTTCCAAGCACAAACTTTAAATTATTTCCAATTCATGTTGAAGTATCAGAGAATTTCTGTGATATCAGAGAAATTTCAAATTATTATTCACCTTTACTACACAGCTAAGATAGACAAATAGAATTGCCAAAATTGAAGCCCGTGAAAGGAAGGGTATCTTATAAAAGCTATTAAGACAAACAGAGAATAGAAAGTTCAAGAGCTGACACTTGAGATAGATCAATAGATAGATAGATCTTCAGAAGGAAGCTTCCTCTTTGAATTAATATCTTCGAATACTCATTCATTTGATAGCTTAATAGCTGGCGTATTTGAAATTAAAATAATGAAATTGTGTCAAAAAAGTAATACTATACTTGTTAAAGCACAACAGCATGCGCTTGACTGGCTTTAATAGCTTTTTGAAAATATAAATTGATTGAACATTTGAATATATTATTGTCCTTAAAGCCGGATTAAAGCTGTATAAGGAGTACATTATTAAATAGTCGATAGTACCTTTTTATTTCAACTTCTACATAATCTATTATCAATTTACTAAAATTAATGCCGAGTGAACTGGATGGCTCAAGTCTGATGTTAGAGTTTTCAGGACACACCTGATCAATTTCAGTGTCTCTGACATGTATGACTTAACGACTTGGCTCCGGCAGCCGGGACCGACACGTTCAGTGTGAGTGTTCCTATTGCTCTTTCCACATTTCATTTCTCATCTGCATATACATGCATCCAATGTGATCATACACTAATGTTAAAGTTTTAGGAGGTAGACTAATAGCAATGACTTATTAAAAATATTTTTAAGAACATTTTTTTAATGTACATGTTACATGTTGAATGTTTTTTTTCCTATTATAATAATAATAATTATTATTATTATTAAAATGCCTAGGTTCAAAATGATAACTCGTGTTTAAATGTTTAAAAACTACAAGAAACAAAATTTACATGATATTGGAGATGAAGCACAACATAGAAAGCTGGATAATAAAGATTTTTGCGCTAAATCATCATTTGAAAGTCTCAAAGAAGATATTGAATAGATGTCCATTTGTTCTTTGTACATTAGGAAAGGTAAAGAATAGAAGACAAGATAAAGACGGGAAACCCCTGAAGTGATCATTTCTAAATACTGGGTTTCTATTTTTGAAGAAAAGCAATTGATAAGAGCATTTTATACAAATAAGGTAATGGAAATTGTATGTTATTACTGAATTATAATAAAGAAGATGTGCAAAGAAAAGAAAATATAGATTTGGAAGAAATAGAATGTGAGGCATGATATATCATTGAACAATGAGATAGAAAATATCTACAACAACCCTTTCAATTAAGCCAAAGTTATACATTGATAATTTACATTATGACACACATCATCTGAAAATAACAGAGCACCTGCACATGGAAAGAAAATCAACATAATGTGGTTGAAACAGATATAAACAATTTTCAACAACATGACAGGACAGCTTATGCTATTAATCAAATTCTTGAAAATACTTTTCAAAGGATGGAAGAATAGCAATTATATTCAATCGTTATTAAAATTAATTAAGGATTTTTCCTCAATATCTAAACTTGAAGGAGACTAATTTATAATTTATAGAAACTTGTTTGAAGTCAGAGCAAGTTACAAAAAAGTAACAGAAGTGACATTTTCCGAAAAATAATTGTAAGGGGTGGTTGGATAATGCCAAATGACAATTTTATGATTAGCTCTGGATAATGATAATGCTATTTAATAATAATGCTAGTGTAGAACATGAAATAACACTTACAGACATGCATGATGTGTGATGTTGCTATCATTGAATTGTATATTTTTACATCTTAATATTACATCAACAAACTACAAATTATCTCGGTCTTATTTCATTACAATTTTATCATAAAACAAATAAAAACCATATAACAGTTTTTCAACCATGGAAATATTGTAATAAGGTTATGAATAAGGTTGTTCTCATTTGTTCTAGTTGTCTCTCATTAGGAAGAGAGCAGAATTTATTTTGTTAATGCGGATTGTGAATGGGTTGTGTCAGTTGAAGTTTAAATGGTTGAAAGACGAATTGGAATTTTGCGACCAGTGAATTGTTAAATTTCATAGTTGAAGATAATAATGAAAATGAGAAGTGAAAAGTAACAGTAATTGTTATTGAAAATTGGTTAAGAAATTGATAGCATGAGTATGGTGAGGCAGATTGTATGAATAGATTTGGCAAACCTTATTGAACATGAGTTATGAAAAACATAAATTATTATTGTTTTGAAAAACATTAGTTAATTGTATCCCTCACTGATATAAATAATATGATGAATGATGATATCATTGATGAATGATATGAAATGAAAAAAATCTTAGTAGGGCATCTTATGCCACAAAAACAGGTTTCGTGGGCAAGTTTGTGAAGATGGAACCTAATATTCAGATTCTAGGGTACCTCAGGATATCCGAATCACTTGATGCACCTTTGGGAGTCGCGACTGGGCCGCGTAATAGTCGATTCAAAATTTTAACCAACAAAAAAACTTTTTTCAGAGTAAATTTGTAGAAAATCTATATTCGGTTACGTTTTTTCGGTAAAAGTTACTATACAAAACTTCTTAGACATGTAATTTATGATCTAGTTACGACTATTTCAAGCTCTTATAATGATTTGTTATTGAGTTATGTTTTTTACTAGCCGCTGAGCCAAGTAACTATCATTAAAACATGCTTCCATGAGTTGCAAATCACAAAAATTATCAACTCATTGAGTTGTAAAGGCTAGTCAATAGAGTTGACTATAATAATTAAGATAATAAAAAACTATTTAACCAGGTAGGGGTCGCGCCTGGTCTTTTGCACCCAGTCATAACTGATCAAGGTCATTTCTTTGCACTCATGAAAAGTATGCATCCCCCCTCCTAAGTACCTTCAAATGGACTCTCCCACTAGACAGTGATGCAGTTGGCGCATTATTTCCGTTGTCCCAGTCACTGTCACACACGCTTTTCAACAAGTACTGGTCAAATACACCCAGCGCGACTCCTTGTGTGTGCTAATTTTACTTCTCAAACATAAATTAAATGGAAGAGGAACGAGTTTTGAGACTTTTGGAAAGTGTTAAAAAGAGGAAAGACGTGAGTGAACAAGAAAGACTAGAAAATCCAACAATAAAATCTCAAATTTTATCGTACTCTGTTACATATTACTGCACCTTGTCTAATCCACCCAGCGCAACCCCTCATGTGATTTTCACTTGCGCGACCTCTCTAGGGTTAAGTAGTTGAAAATGTATTATATTATCATTTTCTCATCTTTCTTGTGAAGATCTTTATCTTTTACTGATTTCAATTGTTTTTCAGCTATATTTCCTATGAAGTGCTGTAATCCAGCATTCAGATTCCATTCCATTCGCATTCAGACTATCAAACCTCAACAGTTTAACTAAAATTTACAGTAAAGTAGCAATAACAGATATCCTGACATAATTTATACTATTCATACAATGATATTATATCTCTGGGTTTATTGAAAATTAAAATTGAGTGTATTTTTTGTCTAAATTTAATAGTTTCTAAATTTGGCTTAGTGGTTTTGTGTTTTTTTCTGTTTTGTATATGTTTGGACTTTTTAACATCAAAAAGAACTTTGTGAGAAGTGTAAATTTAAAGTATTCTGCTCATTTAACCTTAGTGTCCGGTTTCCCAATGTTTCCCATTAAGGAACTTTGGACTATATACAGCGAGGTGGAACAACCCTTGGGTCTCCCCACCATTGAAAGCCATACGCTAATGATAATTGAGTGTATTGAGAAATAATGCTATCAACTATGACTAAATAATGCTATATTAAATAGATAATGCTAATAGTTGTTTACCTGTAACGAATACCTTTACCTGTAACGAATAATTATAATCCATGATAAGAGCAACCTTCTCGAAATACTTGGCAGGATCTGAACAATAATTATTATTGATCACGGGCGGTTAATTGAGAACTTGTAATTATGGGAAGTTGTATTAGGATGAGGGGACAGTGGCACGTAGAATAACAGCTGCTGGTTCAACAAATATAACGTCTTATTAGAAGTTTCTTGAAACCACTTGTGGTTTGTGGTAATGCCACAGTGGCATTTTCAGCGAATTCTCTCAATGATACACGATTATATGTATTGAAATGAGGGGACGGTGGCACGAAGAATACTGTCTGCTGGTTTTAAAATATATAACGTCGTATTATAAGTATCTTGAAACACCACTGTCAATTGTCTAAAGTGGCACTTTCAGTGAATTATCCAAAAGAAAAAAATATGCTGAGTATTGGGATGAGAAGAGACGGTGGCACGTAGAGTAATGTCTGGTGGTACGACAAATGCAACGTTGTATTAAAAGTATATTGAACCACCACTTGTCTGTAGCAGCATTTTCAGCGTGAATCGGTTTCTTCCCAATCTAGAAACTGTCCAGGATTACTCGTTTTCTGTGCAGTGTAACGGAAACATACTTCTCATTTGAAGTCACTTATTTGTTTTTAAATTTGTTAATTTGTTCACTGATAATAAGGATCTTGAATATTGGTTCTGGAACACAAAACTTTCATCAGCTGTTGCCTCCATTTCAGCACTTTTCTTTCTCCCTTCATTAGAACACAAAGAGTAGGCTATTAATTATATCCACCACCATATATGCACCACTCCATGCAGTTCTTTCCACAACCCTTTTTTGTCGTCTCTTCTCATGTTTCTCACAAGAACATTATCACACTTTTTAATGTTTTCGGTTCCTGTGCAGAGGCTCTTATCGTATGCCTTTTTTTGCGATTTTTGACTTCTATCACTTTGCTTTCTTCTGTTGCAGCCTTTATCCCCAAAGAGCAATCCAAACGTGCCCTCAACTCATCATGCTGACCTCCTCATTTGGCTCACTATTGTCGTCGTGCTCGTTTCTGTTTCTATTAAAGAGTATGTCGTCAGGAAAATTAGGTTCTCTGTTATACATTTTACTATTTTGCTTAGAAGTGCGTGAACCTAATAGTTGCAAAAAGAACGCCATTGAGGTAATCTCGCCATTCCTTATCTGTTCTCTCCAGCAATGTCTTCATGATGAGACTCTCAATCGTTCTATTCAACCTCTCAACTAATCCATGGCTTGCGGGTGTGCAGAAGTCGATCGTTGCTCCAATTTTCTCACATCGTCATGCACACAGCTCATGAACTCTGCCCTTGTCGTTGATTTGAAATTCTGGGCAACCATGGCGAGAAATTTTTCCTCTTGGATAAAGTTAGCTATTTCCGAAGCCTCTTTGCTTTTAATTTCTCTTACTTTTACCCATTTCGAGAAATAACCTACATATATATTTCATGCCTCTGTACTCTGGCATTTGGGAAAGATCGATCCCGATTTGACTCATCACCTTGTGGGACTGGGATTGGTGGTTGCGGCTCTGGTACCAACTTCATTCATTTAGGGTTCACATATCTACACGTACTGCATCCACCAATGTAATCGTTGTTATCTTTGGAGAAATTCGGCCAATAAAACCGTTTTGATATGATTTCAATAATTGTCGATGTCATTCCTCGATGAGCAGACAAGGCTTTTCCTTGGACATTGTCATCAAGACCTTCGTGCACAATCTTAATGACCTTTCACACTCCTCCTTCTCCTTTTTCACAATCCAACCACCCTCAACTACACCAATCTGTACTCATCATTTCAATCTTTCATCTTCTTCTTGTAATGTAGCTCATTGTTCTGCAGAAAAACTGGTATGCATTTTTTTCCAAAATTTTTCCTCTCCTTCCAGCGGTGGAGGTTAGGAAAATTGTTTGTCTTCAAAAATTCGAAGATAGCATTCTGTGTGGATCCTCTCCATTCCAAACGGTTGGAAGAAAAATTAAAAAAACCTCAAACTCAAAGTTCCTGGGTTTGACAATAGACCAACGATTGTCTTGGAAGTCACATGTGGATGGCATATTGAAGAACTCTGGCCTCTATTCACTCAGGGTATTGTCGAATTATTCAAGTCAGGCTACACTGAGAACCATCTACTTTGCAAACATTCATTCTCACCTAGCGTTTGGAGTAGGACTCTATGGAGGAACATCTCTTGAAAACTTGAAAAAATTATTCACAGTTCAGAAAAAAGCAGTCAGAATCATATTGAAGTTAGGTTTCAGAGAGTCTGTGAGAGAAAAATTCAAAAGCCTCAACATATTGACAATTTATGGACTGTACATAATGGAATGTATTCTGACATTGAAATTTAAAAATGAAGAATATGTTACCCACCGGTATCATACACGCTCAAGGAGAACATATGCACTTCATCAGCACAGGAGACACTTCTTTGAAAAACGGCCATCATACATGGGAGCAAAGTTCTTCAACAAGCTGCCGATTGATGTCAGAGAGAAGGAGGGTGCAGACTTCAAGAGAGAACTGAAGAGATATTTAATTTCTATGAGCCTGTACTCAATTCAGGAGTATCTAAATTGAATTGTTGTTAATGTTGAAATTCTTTGACCTCTTTTACTGTGACGTTATTTATATTGTATTGATGCAATGATGAACGTTCTGGATGAGTTTGTGAGTCCCAAGTAATAAATCACTGGTATTACACCAGCCAATAAATTTTTGCAACAAATTTCGATAAATTCTGGCTGGAGAGAGAGAGAATGAAAGAGAGCAAGAGATAACTCTCTTACCAATGGAATCTCTGTGATGATCGCCTCTCTCATCTCTGGTGACATCGATCTTGAGAGAATCGTCTCCCAGTGATTTCATGTCGTCGACTGTCATGTAGCGATACTGCTGCTGATCACTCAGCATTGGATCTTCTCCTGCAATCAACAAACATCAATTTCATTAACGCATTGAAAATAGCTCGAATCGCAAACGAGAACCACAAGTTCATTCTAAATTGAGATTCTCTTAAAACTATCAGGAGTAAAAGTGGCGAAAATTTATTTATAACATCAATGATTCCCATCTGAACAATAATGACAGTGTAAGGGAATCTATAATATGAATATAATTTATAATACGATTTACATTTGAAAATATTCAAAAACAAACTTGCCTTCAAGTAATCCTACCATACAGCCACACAGGTAGGCTACTACCTTTGATTATGGATACGTTGAGTATCGATTATGGATCGATCAATAATGTATCCATAATCAAAGGTACTACTTTGCTGGATAATTTACAGATATATACAAATTAAAAATTTGGATGATTTTAAAGCACCATAGAATTGTATATAATATATAATATACATTATATTCATATTATAGATTCCCTTACACTGTCATTATTGTGCAGATGGGAATTATTGTAGTGAATTTAATTTTTTTTAAAGATTAATCAAGCCAATGGTCTCATAATATAACAATCATTTAGTGTTAGAGTATACTTTTTGTATACAGTTCTTCTTTCATAGTTCCTCTACCTAGAGTCTAAATATAAATTTCCAAAATATTTGAAATTTTTTATTGAAAACCAATTGTATACCCTAGCTATATAAACTACTAGTTTACTGAAAACTTTATTGTATCAAGTAGTGTAGAGTATCAGGAACCTACATTTTCTCAAAACAACTAATCTGACATGGATAATTTGAATATTTCCCTGTAAGAAAGATAGACAATAGTGGTGTAAAATTAATGTTACATATTCACGGCCAGTTGCATGAACAATGATCAGTTTTATAATAAGGCAATTAGTTGAAGATTTAAAATCTTGTTTGATAAGTTGAATAAGTTCTCCAACAATGTATATCTACATTGTAAATAGTAAAATAATATGTGTTTTGCTGTTTCATTATACCAAAAAATATTCAGATATCATGGAAATTGGAAGGTTTGAGATGAATTTAGAAATCAATCATTTTGAACAAAGAAAATTTTAGAGCATTTTAAAAGCTCCGCGAATGGAGCAGCGGAACATAGAATAATAGTGACCCAAAATATTGATTGGACGTGCTCTCAAACGAGCTATTCAAAAAAAAAACTTCCAAGAAATCTTCCAATTTATTTCCTGTATTGTTTTTGTATAATAATAACAATAATACTCATTTAATAAGTATTGATAAATAAGCCAACCAAAATGAAGCAGAAGCATAAAAATACAAGAAACTATTATTGAAACATAGAATAAATTAAGAAAGTACGATACAAATTAACATATTACATTTTAGACAGGTTAGAAAAGTTATTGATGTACCTGACGAACTCTTATGCCTTTTAAACATGTACATTATTGATTTCTGCTTAAAACTCCGTGATAAAATAACTGTTTTAAGATCAGAGTCATAATTAGAACTGAGAAGCAACAACATGAAAACAGTCTACTTACAAAGATAATGACCCTACAGGAGTGTGAAATGATAACGTCCAAGAGCAGTTGATTACACTTTCAACTATCATCATGATTTTTATTATGAGCAGAGCAACCTGATTAGATTAGAAGAGGAGCAACTTTATACTATTACCACACTTGATAAGTAGTTATTGCTCAAAATTATTACGAAAACAAAATTTTGAGTTTATCATATCGTTAAAAATTAATACAAAATGCGCTCCACTATCGAAATTGATTTTATACGTTTTTTGTAGCAAATCGAGAGCTCTCTGGTAAATATGTGCTCTCCGTGCTATCCAAATCTACTAGGAGGACATCTTCATCCTTAACTACAGAGATTACAAGTTTTAAATAAAACAGGCCTCCGATTAATTGTAGATAAGAAGTTTAAGTTGAGTAATTACAAGGGTTACCACTTACCAGGGACTTACAAAAATTATAACTAATTGACATTATGATTTCTTTACAAGATTGTTGAAAGTGTAAAAAAGGCTACTGAATCTTATATTAGGCTAATAGATTATTTTTTCATGGATATAAAATTTTATTTCTGAAAAGTGAAAAGTTTTCATTTTACCACGAACAAAGCTAGGTGGGAATAAAGATTTTCATAGTTTGCTATTTAGATTGGAAGATTTTATTGAAAAAAAAAAACATCAACAATTAATTGAATATTATGAGATAATTAGAAGCATAGCCTAATGTTCAAATGTTAAAAAATTTTAATTGGATATTTTTGTATTTTCTCAACACATTATTTATTGATATATACATTAGAACTCCTTTATCCGAACTACGATTATCCGAATCGCTTTTAGAAGAAAATAAGAGTTTACGCGAATTTCAGATAATATGATCAAAAAGCACAATACTCATTTAGCAAAGTCGTATTTATACAATGAAGTATTTAACCTTTTAGAATTCGAGTAAATTAAAGACTATAATATATTTAATGGAGATTTGTTGTCTAAATTTCTCGTTTTTTCTTGTGAAAACACCAATATCCGAACATTTGATTAACCGAATTGGGTCCGGTCCCAATCGATTTGGATAATTGGAGTTCTACTATAGTATATTTGTAGACTAAACGGAAATTTTTATTATAGAGGATTAGGCAACTTTGCAGTCGGCTCTTGGGATAGTTTTTATCACACAACCAAGAATTTGGAGCTTTTCTATAATCCCATGTGCTTCATCACTTATGAAAGATTGTCATAAAAATCTGAGAGTTAACCAAATCTCTTGGAAAAAATTGAAAATTCACATAGAAGTAAAAAATTCACGACAGCAAAAGAGAATACCAAGGTATGGAGGTGAAGTATTCATGTATTCGATATTACTGTAATTTCATGAGAATACCTATTATGAATATAATAATTACCCAAATTTTGGTACAGTTTTGCGCTTAAAGCCTGTTGTTCCGTTCCCAATCATTCATAGTTGAGAATTATATTGTATCTATCAATGTATAAATGAATAGATAAAACTTGAAAATAAATCAACTCTACCATCACTATAAACAGTTCTCATAGCACTATGGAAATTATAAATTCATTTCTTCCTTTTTCTAGCTCACGCCGATGTACTAAAACACTCACTTCTTTCTAAATTTAATATGAAAATATTTGCTAATGTTTCTTACGACAGCGGACGAAACACAAACAGTCAGCAGAGGTCTAGCAGTTCCGAGAAGAATTTGATTTCAATTTAATATTGAAATCGAAGCCTACTATTAACAACAAATTCACAATATAATTCAATCATAATAAAATAGCTTTGATGAAGATGATAATAAAATTGGCTTTGGCATTGACAATGTAAATAATAATATACTTTACAATTCAACTGTAAGAAAATTTAACATGCTTAACGAAGCAGAACATAAATATAATAGGCTAATTTAAATAAAAGAGTAGTTGAACAAAAATGAATTTGCTATTCGAGGCATACCATGAGCAATAATTGAATATTTACAAGAGCATGTGTTGCAAACAGTGCAATAAGCATTTCAATAACAAAATAGGGAATCGATTCTAACAATAACAGCTCAGAGCCCAGACTTCACACATCTCCTTTGAAAACTTACATTAAATTTTGGTTTAAATTGAATACATTGAATTAGAATAAATGTTGATAGTATTTGTTCCATCACGTTATTTACGTTCTTCTTAATAGTAGCCAATAAGTTGAGCATAACTCAGTAAAAGCTTTCATTTTCTAGTTAGATTTTTATTCTATTTAATAGGCCTACTCCAGGGAGCATTCACTTATCTTGTTATTCTGAACTGAATATTCCATTTTTTCTAAACAATAAGGAGAACAATAAAGAGCAATATAATTCTAATAGTGGCCTTGCACCAATAAGGGTGAACAGAGCGAAAGTTTAGACCATATCGGAAATGTTTGTGGTTTAAACTAAAGATATCTTTATTGATATGTATATTACAAGAAACCATCATTCAGCTACAGATGTATACAGTTTATTGGGGAAACTTTCAAGCCTCGAACAAGTGATTACAATTTTATCTGTTTATAAGAATGGTCATTTTATAATGTGAGACAGACTCGGAGTCCAGACAGTATTCGGTGAAGCGAAAGTTCTAGAACTGTTTCTCATTGTAATAAATTCCATGTTCTGAGTTTCAAATTTTACACCCATTAT
Organism: Nilaparvata lugens; assembly: GCF_014356525.2. Taxonomy (NCBI): domain Eukaryota; kingdom Metazoa; phylum Arthropoda; class Insecta; order Hemiptera; family Delphacidae; genus Nilaparvata; species Nilaparvata lugens. Next base: position 66,930,887 of record NC_052505.1, on the reverse strand, counting down.
AAATAATTTATAATGAATCTCATTTTTGTGAAAGTTTTACTTAAGAGTTTTTACTCTCATTGTGATACATTTCATTTTTGGGATAAAGTTTCAGATTTTTATTTGTATAAAATCTCATTTTTGAGAAACATTTTGTTGTTGCTTCCTTTCATTGTTACATTTTCAAGAAAATTTTAGAGTCTTACTCTCATTATCATTATGAACGCTATTTCTTGAAAAGTTTGAGAACTTACTGATTCAATTTGAATAGATGTTAAAAGTCTGGACCCATCAATAGTAAGATTCACTATAAACTGTCAGCTTTTCCTATAAATAACACCAAAATTCCCCAACCAACCAATGCTCATTTGATTTTATTTCAAATCAGAGTGCATAAAAATAATTATATTTGAGAAATATGGATTGCTGACAGTTGAAAGTGACTCTGACTGGGCGACGTGCCAGTGTGCTGAGCAGCTACTAAAGCAGAGCGTGGTGAAATTAGGAGGCTAGTTTAGCAACATGCAGTAACGTCAAGAGCGCGCACCAAATGGAATGGTGGCCAACTTACGCGTGTAGAGCATCTGGCCCTGGTAGTAGGGCAAGTAGACGTGTTGCGCGTGCGTGGGCTTGCCATACACATTCATCGCCATTGACATTATTTCATCCCCACCTGCCCAAACCAATCCTTCAATACTCATCCTACCCACACACACACACACTCAACTCACAGTCACCATTTTAAACTTAACTATCTACCTTCTCAAGAATATCATCCACTTTTTGAAAGTTATTGGAGATTCCATCAAATTGTTCTACAGTGGGATTCACTTCAAACTGTCAGAATGAGAAGCATTGATGACATTTGTAACGAATGCTGACAGCTCAAAGTGGATCGCATTGTAGTCGACTATTTTACAGGAAAAAGAGCCTATCAATAAATAGTCAGATATAATTTCTACTTTTCGGAAGTAGAGTTTCACAAATCTTTCAAGTTGACAGTCATCTTCAGAAAATCGGTTCAACAATATTCAAACATTATTCTCTTTTGGAATGGGTTTTCAAATTTGTCAAAGCTTTCTAGTTGACAATCCACTCAGGATTATAAGCCAACTATATGACTAACAAATTTGAAACAATATTCCTCTTCAAGGAAAGTGTTTCAAGAGTTTTCAAAACTTCCTACTTGACAATCCCATCAGAAATTTGAGCCTATCAATATTAAAACATTATCCTTCTTTTAGGAATAATCAAGAGTTTATCCAAACTTCTTAGTTGATAGTTCCATAATAATCCATTCAGGATAACCTAAATGGGTTTTTGAAACTCTCTAGTTGACAATCCTCTTAATAATACTCTCAGGAATGATAGCCTATTATTGTAAAATGGCTTACGTTATTGAAAAAGCTTTTACAAATTCAATACCAGCATTGAACTTACAATCCAATATAATTATTATCTTTGGCGTATCACTATAATAATAATAATGATAATAATACGTTCACTAGAATATTTGCAGAATTGAAAGAATCTGAAAATTATTAAATATCCTTTCAATAATATTATTGTCAACTAGAGATTGGACAGACAGCTAAATAAACAGTTGATCGGGAAAAAATTGACTCTGGATGAATAGGTGTCAATGAACGTACTGTATATAATAAAAAACTAACACGCTTCTCGCTTCTACAAAGGACGCACCTCTGGATTACCAATCTACTTTAAAGCGAGTTACTTCTTGATAAATGAAGAATAAGAGTCAAATTTTAGAATTCGCCCAGTATTACACAATAGAATATCTTAAAAATTTGAGATTTACAGAAAAAAAATTAATAATCCTTCACACATCTAATAATGATATCACTGTTGTTGAATTCCATGAAGATTTAAACCAGATTTAAACATCGAGAAAAAATTCCAAAAATTAGTCAGGTAGGGGAATGCAAACAACCAACAAGAGTTTGAAAAATTCAATAATGGAAACACAAAAACATAAAATGACAAACGAATTGCATTAGTGTGGAAACACATAAAATCTTGCAGCAATCGTATTGATCATGCAGATCGAGATGGTAAAAGATCAAAGAGTGCAAAGAATGAGAAAACATTGAAAAAAGAAAAAAGATCCAGCACAACAGTCAATGTTTAAAAAAAATTGTTTCCTTTCATTTAACACTGGTAAAAATAATGATTGGTCATAGAAAAAAATCACTCTAAATCACTTAATAAAAATTCACTTGTCTATAAATAGATCCTATTTTATGGTTAGGTTTCAGTAGGGTTATTAGAAATTTATCGAAGACAGTTACAACATAATTATTAAATAAGTATTGATGGAGAAAATACATTTTATTCGACAGCACTGTGATACGCGAAAAAAAATAATACAGAGTACGGAGCTAAGTCTGGAGGTTGGCATCAAGAACTTAGATGAATAAGGTGAACGTTTTCTAATTAATAAGAGTTCTTCAAATGGATTTCATTTCTATAGAATTAAATGGATGTTTTTCAAATGAATGTATACGAAAAATTCACATTTTTGAATGCCAATCAACTAGTATGTTCAAGCAAAGCGCAAGTCACTCAAACCTTGTAACTCGAATAATAAAGAAGTAGTTACCCATTTTGTATTATAAACAATATATATATTAAATATTTTTACAAATGGTACACGTTTTTACAGATTTGCACAAATCTAAATGCATATGATACAGATTTATACATTTCAAAAGTCTTTCATTTATACTTCAATTCTGCAGGTGAATTATTATTATTGTTAACTCACTACAGCCTATGACATCTCAAGAGACGGTTGAAACCATAATGTTATAAGCTAGTAAATGGAGAATAATTGAACGTAATAATATATTGTACTTCTATAAAGTTAGTTACTGTTGTTGGGACGAGCAAATTTGAAATTATGTAAATTGAATCATGTATAATCCAATACAGAAAAGCGATATGCTATTTTGGAGTAAGAGCCTTAATTGGGGAAGAATTTTTAACCAAAGTTTGCAATAAAGAATAATTGTAAGAATTTTCATTTTCAGTAATATAATAAAAGGTTGAATCAAGAAGTAGAACCAAATAAAATAATCAAGGAATAGAAGGGAACGTTCAAGCACCGAATTAGAGAAAACTTTAATAAATGAAAATAAATCGATTGCTTCTGACAAATAATTATGTTTAGTAAAACAATGTTTATATAGCATTTTTTGACAATAATAAGATCAAGAGAATTAGAATTCATACTATAGATTTGTATTCAAATATAGATCGTTATTTTTATTATTCGAAGGATAATTTTTAAGTAGTATTTATCAAAAAGAAACTAGAGAAACATAAATTATATTAACTGAAAAGGTAAGGGTAAGTTCAAAAATCAGTCAACAGTGCATGATTTTTATCGAATCGTTGCGGATATTGATAAATTGGATTGAAAAAACAGAATCAAGTCTAATATTACATATTACTTGTGTCAAAATAATTTAAGAATTCATAATATTTGTGATATTTTATACATAGAAAGTTTAGACACATGCAATGTAACAAAACTGTACATTCAGAGAGCAACAAAATACAGAACAATGAATGAAACGTAGGGGTGACGGGTATTTAACATATAAATTTGACACATTTATAAAAGGCAAACAGTGTTATTAGAAGCGACCAGTCAAGCATAAATAATTATTATGGAACGTAGAATCATTATGGTGTATGAATTTATTTTAAAATGTTTTTTATTTCTAATAAACACCTATTTTTTTCATTACTGTAGATCGCCTAGTTATGTAAACTGCTTATTGGTTTACTGCTCATTCTTATTAAATTATTTTTTGCAGAGGATGATGTCCACATGAGCTCTGGGCTTGTGCGTGTATAGTGAGAAGTGAGTAATCAGTTGGCCTACAGCTCTAGGTGGTATACGAACTAATGGATATAATTTCACTTCACAAAGATTAAAAATTATCACTTCACTCCGTAAATAATAATAAACAACATTAAAAATCGATTAAAACCAATTCTACTGAACCCATACTTCTAAGATTTGTATACTAGATTATTGACAAGTGGCAGACTTGGACAGAAGCCTGTGGTGCTGTTCTTACGGCATGATTGAATTAATTTAAAAAATAATAGTTTTCAAGAAATAAAGCCAAGAAGGAAGGTATTAATTTCGTCGCAAAAACCAAGTTCAATAAATTGTAATATTTCATGTTTCGGGATTATTTACGGTTCAAGATGACTTTGGCTTTGAAAATTAGCTTCAAGTTTTTGTGAAAGGAAATCATTAGAGCAATTTTTTTCTAAAAACATAAGCAAGTAAGGAAAGCTTTTGTGAATTCTTGAACACTTACAGCTTGAGCTTTTGAACGCTTTGAATTCCAGTTTAAAGTAGTTTTTGGCTTCAGCCTGAAGTATAAGTATAGCCTGTATCTACTATATCAATAATTATTAACATCAATGTATTATCAATATTATTAATTAGTCATTTAATTATTTTAAAATGGATCAATTTCTCAATTATTTTAATGATTCGACACACTTTAATAACAAAAAATCCCATATGAAACCACACCAAAAACAATGGAATAAACTGAAGATTTTTGTAAGTTATTGAAAAACAAACACTTTTGAAAAGTTGCTTCGACCAGTCGCTACTAATCAAAGCTAACTGAAGAGTGAGAAGGAGAGGTGTGACAGAGCAACAATAACTTGCTGTGAGACGGAAGAAAACAGAGAATTTGTATTATAGAGATGGAATACAAGAATGCGCCTACCTCCGTCATCCTCCGAGTCGGACATGAAGGTCTCCTGCATGGCCTCGGGAGCCACCACTCTGTACTTCTCCTCGATTGTGGTGGTGGTGGTGGTGGTGGAGGTGATGGTCGTTATCGTGGTCGTCTCAGTCACCACTTTCAGCGTTTCGATGACGGTTATGTAGCCGAGTTTGTTCGCTATGTTCAGAGCTGTTTGGCCGTTCTGCAGAAGGCAATAGGTTATTATTAGTACAAATGTATAGTAAGATGTACAGAATGAAATTGAAATACTATGAAGAGCCTTTGCGTGCATTGAAGATAACAGACAAGAAACAAACGCAAAAAATAGGCCTTGTTTCGAGAAGACTTATAAAACTTAATGACCATTAGATCTTTATGGTCCATTAGGTGCCAGTCCTTGAATCAAGCGAAGTCCAAGTGCCATTACACCAGAAAATATGAATGATAAGAATAGACAAGAGCATTGTATTTTTTGCATTCAGGTAAATTTTCATGAAAGCCAATGTAAATGTCATGCTGGACCAATAATAACAAAAAGTTTGTACAAAGTGCATTTGCCTTTCTTTCAAATTTTTGAGAGAAATTATTCAATATTCCATACATTTTATTACACATTCTTAAAAAGTAAAAATGACTCATAATAATACTCGTACAATTAATGTGGTAGCTTTTTTAAAACATATAATTGTGTCACATAATCCTTTTTTTCAATACTGTTCATCTTCTATTCACTTCTAGATTCAATCAATAATTCCACATCTGCCAGTATAATATGCTTTACAAAATTCTTGACCCTGTACGAGTTTAAACATAACCTCCTGTACTAAAATAAAATTCGCTAGGGAGATTTGCAATATTGCACATATGTAGTAGGCTCATTCAGCTTCTCAGCCCGAGTTGAAAGGAGCGGAAAGCTATTTTAATGCCCAAGACAGCTTGTTATGTACTGAATACATCATGGATACTGCAGATTATAACTGATTTAAACCCTACGTTCAAACTCGTTCGGCATGTCATTTAATAGAGGTGATAGTAGTTTGAACAATCATATGATCCAATTGTAACACAATAGCCCGGTTCTAAGCAACATTGTCCCCTCACACATAAGAAGAATGAGTGATTTACTGAGAACATGGTCAACTCTGCAGGGAAAACCACATCTCCCCATTCATCAATATATAGAAGCACACACAGGAAGACTTCCTTCAAGAAAGCTCCCTTGGCAGTTAGCTAAAGAGCTATCAGACTGCTCATTCAGCCAATCAGGCAACTGGAAAAGAGAGTGGGAGGAATGAATTTTGAGAGCACCTTTCAAGCCTGAGGATCCAACACTGAGACTCAATGTTTTTGAGCTACCACGCCGCACCTGGCTTCGTCGAAATCGCCTAATTACTGGGCATGGTAGATGCGCTGACCTGCTACACAAATGGGGATGGGTTGATTCTCCAGCTTGTGACTGTGGTGCTGCTGTGCAGAACATCGACCACATAATAAATGCATGCCCCAGAGCCTTCAATGGAACATTTGAAAATATTTTCAATATGACGGACCACGCTAAGGCGTGGGTAGAAAACCTAGACATTTCTTTGTAATTAGAAATTTAGATCATGATCGACAAAATATATATACACCTTCAACTTCAAGCAATACGATAGATAGACAATAGCCCAGTTGCACAAAAGCCTGTTAAATGTTAACCGTGATTAAATGCCACAAGAACCAATCAGAGAAGCATTCCTTTCAAAAGAGCCTTCTCTGATTGGTTCTCTTGACATTTAACAGGCTTTTTTTGCAACCGGCCGATAGTCATTTATTAATTACATGTGGAACAATCACTTGTGTACAGGATTACTGAATGCGACCATCGATTGATTTGATCATAGATTAAGTTAAACTTGTCGTTAACTTCTATGGAACATACATGCAAATTATTCTAGCTAGAACAGTTTCATACAGATTAGAACAGTAGTTTGGATAGTTAATGTTGGTAGCATAGCATAGCACTAACATTGGTTTGAGCGTTGGGGTTGGCATGGTGCTCGAGCAGCAGGGTGATGATGAGCGAATGGCCCTGCTGCGCCGCCTGGTGGAGGGGAGTGTAACCAAGACTGGTGGCCGCCTGCACATTGGCACCCTGACTCAGCAGAAAGCGCACCATGTTCAGCTGGCCAAAGTGGCACGCCACGTGCAACGGTGTGTAGCCCGCCTTAAAACCACAAACACACACGTTTTCCATCAATAAAACACTATACTAAAGTAGTACAATCAGTAAAATAGAATAGAAACAACGTCTATTGAATCAATAAGCTACCTTCAACAAACCTTGAATAGGCTGCTTAACAAGGAGATGAAATTCTACTCAATTTAGAAAGACGTTAGACATTACAGAGATTATTTCACAATATATTTTATGAAAAATCATTTGTATCGAGCTATTACTTTTGAATTTTTTCAACAATTTACTTTTATCCATCATGAAACCAATCTTACTTCAAACAAGTGAAGTAATGAGTATATAAAATATTAAATGCTTTGTATCTGATGGTATAAGAGTGGAAAATAATTAAACTCTGATAGTAAGTTAAAATTGTAAATCCAATCTTCAATTTAAGAACTTGGAAACAGCAAATAATGATGAGACGTCCAAATCTAAGTAAATCAGGTACTAAATTTTTGTCAATAAAACATTTCAGAATTTCAAAAATCACATTACACTAATGATCGAATGAAGTAAGGCAATCTTACTCCTGGGAATTTGGAATTCGTTTAAAACTTATTAACTACTTACTTTTGTTGTGGAGTCAACTTTGGCACCATTCTTGACGAGAATCGACGCGACGTTCACTTTGTCTTCTTGGGCACACAAGTGCAGCGGCGTCAGTCCGTTCTAGAAAATGAAACATTTCTCATATCACAAACATAAACATTAAGAACTCAAAGAATACATTTTTCGACAGTACAAATCTGTTCCAGGGCACCTTATATCATATGGCAGGGCAGGGGTGGTTGTTAGGAATCAAGAGTGCTAGCACATCAATACAACTCAAGTCTTGAGAGTTAAAAAATTGAAACTGAGAATGAGGTCAATTATGAGCATATCTATAATACAGGACATTTATAAATGCCAAATTGAGTACACAACAAGTAATATCAGCAAGTAACCAAGAGTTAAATGACATAAATTATCAAAGAACAAAATTATGTTTTATACTTGAACGGATACGTCTTGCAGACTCAATATGTAGTTGTAAGTGATGTAAAAGTCAAGGTAATTTTAAATATTTCTTAGCAAACATCTAAATCTATATTATTTATTGAGCGTTCTAGCATTTCCTTACAATTAATAGGAGAAAATGTTTCCTTCTTGACTTGATTTGAAATATGAAAGCTTATTCATAGAAGAAAAATATTTGGCTCACATTAACCCACACAACGATCAATTTGTCTAGCGACTATTAACAGCAGCTATAGTAGCTATACCAGGAAATGGCCCCTGGCAGGAGAGTTTGAAGCTCACAAATCATACCGAAACACAGCAATTCTGCAATATTGCTATGAATATTGATTATAATAACATTATATGTGCCGATTAAATTTTAATTGTGATTAATTTCACGAGAATCAATCAGAGATGTATTCTTTTCAAAAAAGCCTTCTCTGATTGGTTCTCGTGAAATTAATTACGATTAAAATTCAACTTTTAATTTGTGCATTTGTGCAACCGTGAATTTAACTGGGGCTTTATGTTTGTTAATGAATTAAAGTTTGGATATGAACCTTTGACTGATGGTTGACATCGGCCTGGTGTTCGATGAGCAGTGACGTCATGTCGGTGTGGCCCTCCTGTGCGCTCAGGTGCAGAGGACTGAAGCCAGCCTTCGACTCGGCATTGGCATGTGCTCCATACTCCAGCAGCGTCGTCGCTATTTCCATCTATAACCAATATTACCCAATCATCAATTATAATTCATTGCTTGAGAACTCTGTTAAATTGAAAACTGTTATTACACATGTTGTAGGACTGTAGTTCCTGCATACATCAATTATTTCTAAAATAATAGTTTTTGCATAACAAGAAAATCGAATTTTGATATTACTGGAGCGTATTGAGCGAAAATAAGTTACAACTTATATTTGAAAAATTCATTTAAAATTCTTAATGATTTATCGTCAAAACTGTTCATAATATAACATAAAACATGAGAAGAATCATATTCTAATTTATGAATGAAACCAATTCTTATCTCAATCTTCATCATAGCAGATTTTTCCATATGACAAGTAAATTACAATACATGATTTGTTTAAAAAAGAATCACATCATAATAATTTCAAATACGCCTTAGTATTTCTAATCTTCTAATGATCAAAAACACAATAAAATTAATTATGTTATCTTTTTATCTTGGTTTTATTGGTGTACACAAATCACATTTCTATACTCAAGGCATCTTCCTTGCCTTAAAAGGCAAGGTTAAAAGCAAACCACTCACTTATTAATTAAAATAATTAGTAATTTTCAAGATTAATAATTAATTGATCTACATAACGATCAGGCCATGCTTGGCTAACGGTGCCGATGTAGTTTTGTCTAATACACAACTTTTTTGTCAATAAATGAATCTACATTCGATTCAGTTATTGTGTAACATTTACATTATTTGGCAGAGTGAATTTGATCCACCTATTGTGTAACACAATTTTTCGGCAATAACTGAATCTGTATTTTTATCATGTAACTAAATTTATAGATTTATAGCCGTTAGGTTGAATAATTGACCTGATTTTTCCTAGCGGCTATGTGTAGCGGAGTGTGTCCATTTTTGGCGGTAGCATGGGGCGAAGCACCTTTGTCGAGTAGAAGCAAAGCCACGTTCTGGTTGTCATAGTGTGAAGCCACGTGCAATGGGGTTACACCGTTCTGAAACAAATAATTATAGTTTTCACAATAACATCAAATCAATTAACCGTATGCAGTTTGATTGATAATTATTGTCAAGTCACGTGCAGTGTTATTACACTGTTCTGAAAATTACAACAAAAATACATAGAATACTCTTCAGAATCACATGAAATCAAAGAGTCGTATGCAACTTGATTGGAAATCATGAATAACCTGGTCTTATAATTAGTGATTATTGCATTTGTTCAAGCTAATTCAAACTTATATATAGTCCAATCTTTGTTGAATGCATAAATTAGTGATTGCTTTATCGATTGATACTTTAGTGAAATAAATGTCAGATTAAACTGAGACAGAACATGAATATAAGAAAAGTGATAACACGTTTTATAAAACATTAGTTACGAAGTCATTTAACAATACCAATCATTAACAATACCAATTATTTAACAATACCAATCAAGCATTACATATTTCAGCTCATGTTCTCGCGTTTTAAGTAATTGGAAGAAGGATAAATTATTTGATTAGTTTAACTTGAACAACTGAGTGTACGTAGTACGATTCAAAAATAGGAACGAATTGGTATGCACTAAACTTTCCTCACCTGAACAAAGTTCAATTCTGGAATTGAAATATGAATGACCCTAACACATTCTCAACTGAACATAATTGTATTCTGGGATTGAAAAAACAAACCTTTCCTTGTGCATCAACGGGAGCATCGCGCTGAAGGAGCAGTCGTGCAACTTTGATGTTTCCATATTTGGCCGCCAGGTGGAGTGGAGTGAAGCCCTTCTTGGTGGTTCCCGCCAGACATGCTCCGTTCTCAATCAGTAATGCAGCCACCTACAACATTCAAAAATAGAATTTTATTCAATACCTACTGACATCAAAGACGATTTACTATTTATAATTGTTCAGATCCAAGATGTAATCAAGTCATAAACATTATAATCTTCCAAACGAAAATAGGTCCCTCAAGGTTACTGCAATGTTGCCACTGATGTCCACCCCTCACTCTACCCGTCTGTATACATTGACTAAATTTCTAAACAAAACCCTGAAGATCTCTCTTTCCTTCTCCTACCTGCCCTCTTCCTCTTTTCCATCACTACCTGTCACCAGTATAGCCACTATGGTGTTGAAAGGTTGAAGGTGTTCATAATGTTTTCCACAATAATTGTTCATTTATGAGTAAGGAGGTGATTATTATATTTCTCAATGAGAAAAACGCATTGATATCATTATGACTGGGCCTATTCACATTTCAACTCATCCATGCTTCTATTCTTTTTCAAACAACAACACAACTGTTGAAAGTTATATGTATTATATATAATAATATAATACAATCATTATGTACAATACATTATACAAATATTTATAAAACTGTGAACTATATTGTCCTCGTCGTAGTAAACAATTCATAGAAGACAAAAAATACTCCTCACATGAACAAAACTTCACTCTCACTCCCTCTCTCTCACACACATTTACCTTCTCTTTTACTAGCTACCCTCAGTACAAAGTGGCAACAGTGTTGGGAGAGAAGGGTGGTGGTGTCAAGAGGAACCTTCGACCTTGAGGGACCTATTTTCGTTTGGACGACTTTAAGGGCTGTATCTCAGTGAACGGCGATAAGTGGTCACCTATTGAGTTTAAAATCTGAATGTAACACATTACAATAAATTTGAACGTGGAATTAGGAAGGTGAATTTGGCCCCAAGTGGAATAGGTTGTTTATAGCTCTACATTGCCCATATCACTTTTTTCATTTATTGTTAAGTGCGTGAATGTGAGTTAATTATTGTTTTAGAATACAAGTAAAATAAATATATTGTTTTAAATGCTGGATACAATTCCAATTGTTTTCTGTTTTACTCTATTTCCATAATTTTAATCAAAGTATGAAGTAAATCACCTCATCCTGTCCCTCCTTGGCAGTGATATGCAGCGGCGTGTACAGATCGTTGGTGGTGGCATCGACTTGAGCGCCATGCTGCAGCAATAGCATGCAGATGTCTGCGTTGCCCAACCGACTGGCGACATGCAGCGGGGTCTGGTGTTCACGTGCGCGCGCATCGACGCTGGCTCCGTTGCGCAGAAGGATGCGCACAATGTCCGTTTGGTTTGCGCGCGCAGCCAGGTGGAGGGGGGTCTCGCCGCGCACTGTTGCCACGTCGGCACCCGCCTCGTGCTGCAGCAGGTAGATCGCGATGTTCATGCAACCCATGAAGCTGGCAACGTGCAGTGGTGTCAGGCCCGACTGCAAAGAAATTATTGAAAAGAAAAATTTAGACAATTTATTATAGAAATACGGTACAATAGTTTTTATTTTTTGATATTTTTGACATTTCCTATACTCTGAAAAGTTTTTAAAACAAAAAAGCAAATTGATGAAAATGTAGTCGCTAATATAAATGTACAGTTTTACAGTTGGGACGACTGTATGTATGTATTGTCCCATTTATGGGAAGACAACAGCTACTTAATGCAATTCAAATTTATTTCCTAAAAAAAAAAACAATTACAAAGTTTGCAATAATATGTACCTTAATCCATAGTAAGGTCCACGTTATAATGGCAGTATTTGATAGTAAGGTCCACGTTATAATGGCAGTATTTGATAGTAAGGTCCACGTTATAATGGCAGTATTTATCAGTTGTTATCGTGCCGTGGTGCCGAGTGGTTGTGTTGAATTCCTGCTGCTCTGTGATAAGATTGCTGCTTGTTTTTCATTTTCGGTTTTTGTATTTCTTAACCTAACACTTTTATAGTTTAAAAACTTTTTCAAACAGTAACTGATAAATACTCCAAATTTCAAAAAAATAATTTCTAACAGTAATCTTTCAATATTTTCTGTTTTCACCGTAATTAATATCAGATTTTTTTTCGTATTTATAGTCTATTAATAATAACTCTATCAACAACAAATTAATAAGCAAAATATCATTTTTTAATTAAGTAATAACTACTGTTTTTTGTTTTTTATATTTAATCCATTTTTTAAATTTATCCCAAATAAATACTATTTTGTTACATTTATAACTTTTTAAGAACACGAACTTAATACGCTCTGATTAATTCTAAAGTTCTTTTTGCCAAATTTTTATAATACGAGTACAACTTTTCAGCTCTTCTTAAACTGAATTTAAATACACCAAATTGCCCTTTTCATTAACTAATAATTATCTTAACAATATAATTAAAAATTCTTAAAGTATACCGTGTTGCTTACTTATAATAAATTTAAAAAATATTTAATCTATTATTCCTATTTTGATTCTTCTTTCTAATCTGTTTCCAAGTTTTAATTGTAAAGCTTTTCAAATTCTATAGTTTCTTTTATTCCTGTTTCAATCGGTTTCATTGGCCTTGTAGTTTGGGTAATACTCGTGTTTTGTCGGACTTTCTTATTTCCAAGCACCCTATTTTCGCTTAATTGCTTATAAGCCTACTCTTTTCAGCTTTATTTGGCATTTTAAGCAAACTAATTTTTATGAAAGGCAAATAATTTGTTTTTTGTTTCTGTATCGCAGTGGTCCTTGCAAATATTGTGCTGAGGTGAATTTTTGTAAACTTGGCACAAGCTTTGCTCTGCATTTTGGTGGTCTGGCTTGGTCTGCTGGGGGACAGAGCACGCGCGATCATACAACAGCGAAATTTTCCTAAACTATAAATGAGAGCCTGTGTAGGTGGATCGTATTGGAAGTAGGAGTGTTGGAGAAGTCTGACTCTTGCATTGTGAAATAGTAGCAGTCCTTATCAAACTTATCTCTTGTTGCGATAATCAATCACTTTCAATTCTTCACTCAGAAATAAAAACGTTTTCAACATTCTCTCTATTTTAATCACAAAGACTGTCAGTTATTATATTTCTCAATGAGAAAAACTCATTGATATCATTATGACTGGGCCTATTCACATTTCAACCCATCCATGCTTCTATTCTTTTTCAAACAACAACACAACTGTTGAAAGTTAAATGTATTATATATAATAATATAAGAATCATTATGTACAATACATAATATGTATATATGTCAATATTGTATTTATAAAACTGTGAACTATATTGTCCTCGTCGTAGTAAACAATTCATAGAAGACAAAAAAAACAGAACACGAACAGAACTTCACTCTCACTCCCTCTCTCTCACACACATTTACTTTCTCTTTTACTAGCTACCCTTAGTACAAAGTGGCAACAGTGTTGGGAGAGAAGGGTGGTGGTGTCAAGAGGAACCTTCGACCTTGAGGGACCTATTTTCGTTTGGACGACTTTAAGGGCTGTATCTCAGTTTGACGAGTCACCTATTGAGTTTAAAATCGGAATGTAATACATAACAATAAATTTGAACATGGAATTAGGAAGGTGGATTTGGCCCCAAGTGGAATAGGTTGTTTATAGCTCTACATTGCCAATACCACTTTTTTCATTTATTGTTAAGTGCGCAAATGTGAGTTAATTATTGTTTTAGAATACAAGTAAAATAAATATATTGTTTTAGATGCTGGATACAGTTCCAATTGTTTTCTGTTTTACTATATTTCCATAATTTTAATCAAATTATGAAGTGAATCACCTCATCCTGTCCCTCCTTGGCAGTGATATGCAGCGGCGTGTACAGATCGTTGGTGGTGGCATCGACTTGAGCGCCATGCTGCAGCAATAGCATGCAGATGTCTGCGTTGCCCAACCGACTGGCGACATGCAGCGGGGTCTGGTGTTCGCGTGCGCGCGCATCGACGCTGGCTCCATTGCGCAGAAGGATGCGCACAATGTCCGTTTGGTTTGCGCGCGCAGCCAGGTGGAGGGGGGTCTCGCCGCGCACTGTTGCCACGTCGGCACCCGCCTCGTGCTGCAGCAGGTAGATCGCGATGTTCATACAGCCCATGAAGCTGGCAACGTGCAGTGGTGTCAGGCCCGACTGCAAAGAAATTATTGAAATGAAAAATTTAGACAATTTATTATAGAACTACAGTACAATAGTTTTTATTTTTTGATATTTTTGACATTTCCTATACTCTAAAAAGAGCCACTGGGAAGTTTTTAAAACAAACAAACAAATTGATGTAAATGTAGTCGCTAATATAAATGTACAGTTTTACAGTTGGGACGACTGTATGTATGTATTGTCCCATTTATGGGAAGACAACAGCTACTTAATTCAATTAAAATTTATTTCCTAAAAAAAATTAAACAATTACAAAGTTTGCTATAATATGTACCTTAATCCATAGTAAGGTCCACGTTATAATGGCAGTATTTGATAGTAAGGTCCACGTTATAATGGCAGTATTTGATAGTAAGGTCCACGTTATAATGGCAGTATTTGATAGTAAGGTCCACGTTATAATGGCAGTATTTGATAGTAAGGTCCACGTTATAGTGCAATATTTCAAAGATGAGAGTATTCCAAATTTTCGTTATTTGTGTATATATTATCTGAAATTATCAACACATTTCAAATAATATTAACATATTGCCATTCAAACGCCAAAACCTTTCCTTTTACCTTTATAACCTAATAATTGAACAGAACCTTTTAGGTTATGTTCATACAACAGACAAATTGGAATCTGTCAGACTCAGTATTGAGGGACTCCCAAGTTTGACAGAGTTAGCAAAACAAGAGCTGGTGTATGTACTGTTCTACCAGTGTCCTATCTATATCTATATGATCTATTTTAACCATTTGATTTATTCTAATGATAATTATTACCTCAGTGGTAGCCTCGATGGAGGCGCCATACTTCAGTAGCAACTCGACGACCTTGATGCGGTTCTTTTTGCAGGCGATGTGGAGGGGGGTGAATCCGTTGAGCGCACGCGCATTGGGGTCTGCGCTGCGGTCGAGCAGCATCTTGGCGACGCGCGCATGCCCGCAGTGGGCGGCCACGTGGAGGGCTGTGAGGTAGTCGACCGTCACCTCGTCGACCGGTGCGCCGTGGTAGAGCAGGATGCGAGCTGCGTCCACGTGGTCGCCCTGTGACGCCATGTGCAGTGGAGACAGCCCGTTCTAACAACACAAACAATTGAACATATTTCAAACACATCAACAAGAATTAAATACTGTACATGAAAATAGATATTCGTATGGATGTCTTTTGTTGGTGGGAAGTCCCTTTCAGGAACCGGGTAGTTCCAACTCTAAAATATATAATTTAAGCCTTCAATGGGACTTACGACTGCCGGGGCCGACAATTTAAAGTGCCCGTCCAAGAAGATGGGAGTGGATGAAGTACATTATAATGGCAGTATTTGATAGTAAGGTCCACGTTATAATGGCAGTATTTGATAGTAAGGTCCACGTTATAATGGCAGTATTTGATAGTAAGGTCTACGTTATAATGGCAGTATTTGATAGTAAGATCCACGTTATAATGGCAGTATTTGATAGTAAGGTCCACGTTATAATGGCAGTATTTGATTAACGTTAGTGCTGCTATCCTTGTCAACATTTCGACAAAGCGGATAGTGCTATCCTTTCCTAGCTCTGTAACATTGCCAGATCGTTTTCTAACAATGTAGAAATATGATGAATTAACAAAATAATAATCCCAATCATAGAAATGTATTATTCAATCATTTAGAAATACATTTTCTTGATAAATAAAATATAATTGATAATTTCAAACAAGATACAAGAATGAACAGTTAATATTACATCAGATATACCGGTTTCAGCTACCCTCTATGGGAGGCAGCTACAGGAGGCTTATCAATGCTGTTCCCATATCTTTCTCGACTGCCATTATAACGTGGACCTCACTGTACTAAAATAACTCTTCTATTAACTGAAGCACAAGAGGTGGGGTTTGTATTCTAAAACAGAACACCTACACTCTTCAATGTTGAACTTGCAAATATTCAGTCACTATTCGCATAGACCACCTATGCCACCATCAAATATCACCACAGGCTTTTCCCACGTTTTCAAAAAGGTTGTGTAAATTTTTTCATAGTTATGTATAAGTGTGGTCTAAAAAGTCTCCGACCCAACGATGTAGTTGATGGGTGTCATTCGTAAGATTAGTGCGATATTTCAAAGATGAGAGTATTCCAAATTTTCGTTATTTGTGTATATATTATCTGAAATTATCAACACATTTCAAATAATATTAACATATTGCCATTCAAACGCCAAAACCTTTCCTTTTACCTTTAAAAACCTAATAATTGAACAGAACCTTTTAGGTTATGTTCATACACCAGACAAATTGAAATCTCTCAGTCTCAGTATTGAGGGACTCCCAAGTTGACAGAGTTAGCAAAACAAGAGCTGGTGTATGTACAGTTCTACCAGTGTCCTGTCTATATCTATATGATCTATTTTAACCATTTGATTTATTCTAATGATAATTACCTCAGTGGTAGCCTCGATGGAGGCGCCATACTTCAGTAGCAACTCGACGACCTTGATGCGGTTCTTTTTGCAGGCGATGTGGAGGGGGGTGAATCCGTTGAGCGCACGCGCATTGGGGTCTGCGCTGCGGTCGAGTAGCATCTTGGCGACGCGTGCATGCCCGCAGTGGGCGGCCACGTGGAGGGCTGTGAGGTAGTCGACCGTCACCTCGTCGACCGGTGCGCCGTGGTAGAGCAGGATGCGAGCTGCGTCCACGTGGTCGCCCTGTGACGCCATGTGCAGTGGAGACAGCCCGTTCTAACAACACAAACAATTCAATTGAACATATTTCAAACACATCAACAAGAATTAAATACTGTACATGAAAATAGATATTCGTATGGATGTCTTTTGTTGGTGGGAAGTCCCTTTCGGGAACCCGGGTAGGTTCCAACTCTAAAATATATAATTTAAGCCTTCAATGGGACTTACGACTGCCGGGGCCGACAATTTAAAGTGCCCATCCAAGAAGATGGGAGTGGATGAAGTACATTATAATTTCAATTCATTATTATTATTAATATCAATATTATTATTATAATAGTACATTATATTTTCATTCAATTCAATATACGATGAGAATAAAAATGAAACTTCAATACAATTAAATAAAAATACAAAAACAATATCATCAAAACACAAATTTCTTATAAAAATAAAAGAAACAAGCTTCATGGAGGGGTATGCTGAATAAAATTAAAGGAGGAAAAATACCAAGCTAACTATGGTTTCCCATAAAATAGGCTGGTAAAGGATATAAATGTAAGGAATGAAGGGTGATGAGGAGTGAAAGAGGAAAGAATGGAAGAGGAAGAGAGGAAACAGAGAGAGAAAGAGTGAGAGAAAAAAAGACAAGCCAAATTTGAGAGAGTCAACTTCTAACAAAAATAGCTAAAGAATGTCGTTGCATTCAACAGTTTGAGCAGAAATCTTGAGCCTTATACGTCGATATTGAATAAAATGTTACTGTAGGTCCAGTTATTTATATCCAGTATTATTTTTCTACTAATCTTAGAGTCTGTGAGAAGGTGGAACGGAATTAAGTTTATTAATTCAGTAAATAGATCAACTGGCTCCTTGAACATTCAATATTGGTGGTGTTATAATTATGTAACATATCTTCTGTTACAATTGAAATTAATTTTCGGTATGGTATCTTAGTTTTATAGCAGAGTGCAACCTCATTCTCGACTTAGTGAAATTCAAATTTCACTAAATACCCAGCATTTTTTGCACGGTTACCTCAATTTTCAAGGTGAAATTGAAAATACAACTAAATATCAACTTTTTCCGTTCTTGTATCATAGTTATAAAGCTATTCCTATCTTTTACCCTGGTTTTGAAAATGTTTTTGCTCGCATCGCATGGCATACCTTGGTCTTGGAGCAGAGCGGCGCCTTGTTCTCGACGAGTAGGTCGACGACCTGGTCGTGACCGGACCGCGCGGCGCAGTGGAGGGGCGTGAGGCCGTCCCTGGTCTTGGCCTCTATGTTGGCCCCCTTCTCTAGCAGCAGCTGCACCATCGACAGTTTGCCCCACTTCGACGCCACGTGCAGCGGCGAAATGTTGTGCTGTAACAACATTATTATTTATCCATTTATTGAATAGAGCAAACACAACAATAGTCAGAAAATAAAAATTAGGTTATTGAACAAAATTATTATGCACTTAGTGACTTAGTAAAACTGGTTTTTATAAAGCTTCCAGATATCCAAATATCTCCGTTGTCACATAGTGCGGATTTGTGACTTTCTCATGCAAGCTTGAACCATAAAGAAAAGATAGCATTAAAAGATATCCCATGGTATAGGTTTAAACCGTTCACTGTCGACTACTGTCTATTATTAATGTTTTGATGGGATGAGAGTGTAAGTATGAGAGACTGCGTCACATAGCTTCCCGAAAAAGAACTACTAGGACTTTCGGCTTGAGTTAACAGTGAAATTTGGAACATAAACGCCCTATACCATCTTCTTATACAGGATTGATCAGGGAGGTATGAACGATATGAAATAACAGTTACACACTCATTTTTAAACGAAACTCAAAATTTATTTTTTTTAGTGTGTACCTTGGATGTTGCCATTATAAAAATTAAAGGGGAAAAATTAAAACATTGATAATTTATGAAATGAAACTTCAGTTAAAGGCTGTCCATTTTTGACCAAACACTCCTGTAGACGTAGTGAGAAGTTGTCCACACTCCTCTGAAGCATTGCACGTGGTACCGCTCGAATTTCTTGTGTTATTGTTTCACTCAGGGCGTCAAGGGTTCGTGATTTGTGTATGTATACAAGTATTTTTAGGTAGCCCCATCTGACTTGTCGCCTGTCAGGTTGTTTAAATTTTAGGTTCATAGTTCAATTTTATTGAGAAATGTGAAGCATTTTTGATATGATTTTGAATCAATGTTGTTCTTCACATTGAGATAGTTGTTTTATCATATAAAAATGGAACAAACTGTACTAACTTTATTGACGTTGGATAAATTGAACAAATACACTAATAAAACTTCATCACACACGTCCTCATCCAACCATTCGACTAGTCTTTCATAAGCATCGTCACATCTTTTCCTGAATTTGGTAAATTCCTATATTAATTTATTGGATAGAGCAAAAAATACAATAGTAAGAAAAGAAAAAACAGGGTAATAAGTCTTCCTTGATTAAATTCGTCCTTCTTTTCATTGACTCACTTAACTTCTGTCTCCACCTTAACCTGAAATTTCTGGAATTGAAATCGATTCTTGAAAAACTAACACAATGGTGTTCCCAATGTTATGGTAGTGAAGGCCTACAAAAACCCAGAACACAGCACTATTAAAATTGAGTTTTTGTTATTGGTCATTATAAATGAATTATTACTGATTTATAATTTGGTTGATATTATATTATTATTATCATTGTCAATCATTTATCAATTGAAGGGGCTAGTGACAAGATGCGAATTTGGGGAACAAGAGGATAAGTTATTGAAAGCTATGATTGCATTGGGGTTAAGGTCGAAAGAAATGCAACAACGTGTGTTGCGAGACAACGCCTCGTTGGAAAAATAATTGATTATTGTCGCAGTGTTGAAATAGGTGAAAAACATGAGAAGTCAATAAATGAAGAAAAGTCTCGAAAGGAAGTGCACCCAGTTTCCAAGTATGATAAAAGGATAACAAACTCATATCAGAAGATTGTATGCGGCTATTGCGGAATGCAGCATGTAGAAGGTAGGAGCTGCCCAGCGTCTGGTAAAAGCTGTAATAAATGTGGTAAGATGAATCATTTTAGCAAAATGTGCCTGAATAAAGCTAGGAGAAATGATTTCAGAGTGAGTGAGCAAAGGCTACCTCAACCATTACATAATGTTGTGGAAAATCCAACAGCAATAGAAGAAGCTCACGAGTTTATTGATTCAGTATATCTAGTTAACACTGTCAATGAAAAGGCTTGGTTCAAAACATTATTAATTGAACATAAACCAGTAAACTTCAAATTAGATACAGGAGCAGAAGTGAATATATTGCCATATGAAATTGTGAAAGACAGTGTGTTATTGAGTAGGTTGAAAAAGAGTAGTGTTCGATTAGAAGCATACGGAGGATTTAAAATTTCACCTCTGGGTCAGTTCACTGCTCAAGTGGAATCAGAAAAAAGATTTGATTTGATAAACTTTGTTGTGGTCAAAGAGAGT